>NC_067134.1:527989-580549 GCF_021347895.1 Acanthochromis polyacanthus | reverse complement strand
AAGCACGAAAAATGAGGAGTTAAAAACAATCCTAAAGACAAAATGTGACCAAGGTTAGAGACAAAATGATGAAAATGAGCCTCAATGAGACACAAAATGAGCAAATTCAACAAAAACAGCTGGTGGTCTCTGGAGGATGGTGTCCCATATGTGAGAGGATGTAATCCCCCCTCGTCCCGGTTCATGGTGCAGCCCCCCCACTTCCTGATCTCGATGGGCTTCCTTGATCCATAGTTTCAGTTTATTTGTCTCTGAGGCTATAATCCTCCCCCGTCCCAGTCCATAAAGTGGTTTGTCTCCTGCAGTGATCTGTGATGGCTGATTTCTTATTTTCTTGTTCGGCTTTTTCTTTTTGTGCTCTTGTGAAACGTCCAGTTGTTTCCTTTTGACATTCTGTTTGGTGTTCCTTTCTTCTTGTTTGGAATGACCTGCCCTGTTTCACCAGTGTATGTGTTGTTACATGATTTACACGGTATTTCACAGATGATGTTACATTTATTGTCCGGTTTCTATTCTGTCTTTGGGATGAACTAACAGCTGCTGGAGTTTTTCTGTGTGGTTTTACTGCTGTGTTGATGTTAAGTCTCCTCATAATGTGTTGTATTGGTTCTGTTACGGATATATGGAATGGTGATTAAATCCTTATTTTTATTGTCTGATTTTCCTGTGTGTGTTTTGATTTTGCTTCCTTTAGTTTTTTCTCTTGGTTTCTGCTTGTTGTTTTCCTTTGGTTATAGCCCATGTTGGATATTGGCAGTTTGTAAGTGCATTCTTGATGTGTTCTTCCTCCTCCTGTCTGTCTCTATCGTCCGTTATTATGCTGGTCTGTTCGTAGAGTGTTCTGACTTCTGATAATTTGTGTGCTGTGGGATGTTCTGATGTCCAGAGAAGGTTCTGGTCCGTGTGTGTAGGCTTTCTGTAAACTGTTATTTTGATGCTGCCGTCTTGTCTGTGATGTATGTTTATGTCCAAAAATGAAATGGTCCGGTTTATTTCTTCTTCATGTGTGAATTGTATGTTGTCTGTGTCGTCTATATTTTTCAGATGGTCTCTGTCTCACATCATGTAGAGTCACAGCCCTTCCTAATAAAACGTTTTTAAATTACATTTACATATATATCCTATGTTTTTAACAAGCAAAATGGATAATAGAGCCTGTAGAGAGTTACTAAGATGTATAATTTGTCATAAAAAGTCAGATTAGAAACGTCATATCCGGCCTGGGCGCACTCATCTTTCCCCATTGACTCTCGTTATAACTTTGACATGCGCAGTTCGTTCCTCTTCAATACAGCAGACAGCAGACAGCAGACTGACAGCGCCCTGCTGAGCGATCAGAGCTTTACACACCACCGGCCATGGGGTGGCAGCAGAGAGCGAGCAGAGAACACAGATGGAGAGGTGCTGGCTTTAATCTCTAAAATGTGAGGATTTACTTTTTGTCATTTAATAATGTAAATATAAATGTTATTTGACACAAGTGGCACTTTAGACTGAAAGCCTGTTGATCTTCATCTGTTCTGAAATCTGAGGAATTCCTGTTTTTCTTTATTTTCATTGTAAATATTTAATGTTAGTTGACAGAAGCACTTTGGGCTCAAAGCCTAAGATAAGATAAGAAGGTTTTATTTGTCACATGCACAGTTATACAGAGTATAATGCCTCATGGTTTCACTATTTTTTATTGCTTTGATCTTAAATCTGCAGATTTGCTGTTTTCTCATTGTCATGTAAGGTTGTTAATGTAAAAGTTAGCTCACAGAAGCACTGTCTGCTTTAAGCCTTATAGTTAGGGGTTTTTAACAAAATGTCCAATGTTTGTTGGTTTCACAGGTATGGATTTGTTTTTGTTTATTTGAGTATGTAAACATAAATATGTTGTTGACAGAAGAAGCACTTGGCCTCTTTGAAGCTGGAAAAATGAATTGTTTCTTTTTTTACTTTGGAAGTAAAAAATAGATTTACATATTTATACATACTTAATTTGTTTAATTATAGAAAAGGAGATTTTAAGGGTTTGTGTACCAATTACACCTTATCTGGAGCAAATCATATCAAACACTGGGAGATAAATTCACATTCACCAGCTGCTAACATTTACGTGCATTTAATTGTCTGTTTGACTCAGCAGTAGTGCTTAGTGTACCCTCATAGCTCATCAAATGGCTGTGAACATCATTTACATCAATTCTTGTATTCCGCTGTTGCTGACTGCTATTTGGTTTGGAAAATTAAGTGCACCCCCCCAAGAGAAAAATTCACCAGCCGCCACTGGGTGAACTCCAAGGTCAAAGTACATCAGAGTCAGATCCACCATCCATCGTTGTTTGAGCCAAAGTGGACTTCATGGGAGACCACCAAGGAGGACACCACTGTTGAAAACAAATCCTGGAAAAGCCAGAATGGAATTTATCAAACTGCATGTTGACAAACCACAAAGCTTCTGGGAGAATGTCCTTTGGACAGACGAGACAACACTGGAACTTTTTGGAAAGACACATCAGCTCTATGTTCAGACACAAAATGAAGCACATGAAGAAAAGAACAGTGTCCCTGCTGTGGAACATGGAGGATCTGTTCTGTTCTGGAGCTATGAAGAAAAGAACAGTGTCCCTGCTGTGGAACATGGAGGATCTGTTCTGTTCTGGAGCTATGAAGAAAAGAACAGTGTCCCTGCTGTGGAACATGGAGGATCTGTTCTGTTCTGGAGCTATGAAGAAAAGAACAGTGTCCCTGCTGTGGAACATGGAGGATCTGTTCTGTTCTGGAGCTATGAAGAAAAGAACAGTGTCCCTGCTGTGGAACATGGAGGATCTGTTCTGTTCTGGAGCTGCTTTGCTGCATCTGGAACAGGGAGTCTGAATCTGTGCAGGAACAATGAAATCTGATGACTATCAAGGTCTTCTAGAGAGAAATGTGCTGCCCAGTGTCAGAAAGCTTGGTCTCAGTCACAGGTCATGGGTCTGTAACAGGATAATGAGCCAAAACACAGAACTATAAAAATACGGCCAAGAACGGCTCAGAGAAAACATTGGACTGTTGTGAAGTGTCCTTCTATGAGCCCTGATCTAAATCCTATTGAACATCTGTGGAAGGAGCTGAAACATCTGGAGAAGGAACCCTTCAAAGCTGAGACACCTGGAGCATCTGCTGATGAGGAGTGGACCAAAACACCTGCTGAGAGGAGCAGAAGTCTCACTGACAGTTACAGGAATGGTTTGATTGCAGCGATCGCCTCAAAAGGTTGAGCAACAAAATACTAAGTTAAGGGGACCATCATTTTAGTCCAGGTCTGTTTCATGAGTTTATTTTTAAAATAATTCTGTTGAACCACAGTTCAAAAGCAGTGTCTGATTTTCATTGTTTAATTTCCACAGAATTTTTATTTATTATTACTTTTGTCAGATTCAGATTATTTCTGTGACCTTTGTGGGTTTTTCTTTCATTAAACGAGGAGTAAAAACAATTTAGTCCATGTTAATATGAGCCATGATGAAGCTGCAGCAGCTTCCTGGAAACAGCTGAGGACTAATAAGCTCCTCCTCTCTGACCACAGCCTCACTCTGTCCTTTATTTCTACACTCATCCATTCACATGTCGATGAAGGAGCTGATCAGGAGTCTGTTTGTCTCTGACTTCATCCATCATGTCTGGCTTCAGACTCTCACTTTATTTCATCTTCTGTCCATCACTGCAGGTTCTCAGTCAATGACATGATGACAACTAACGGTCAACATTTCAGCTTTTATCTTTAATAATCACAATAATAAAAACACTGAGTCAAATTTAATGTGTCAAAACAGACAGGAAGTTGGCTGACTGACGTGTTTTTATCGTGTTTTAAATTTTCTCTGATTATAAGTGAGTTGAAATATTATTTAAATGAAGCTAAAGTCTTTGAGTTCAATCAGTGGGACTTCTGCATTAAAGCATAATAATATACTGTACAGTATGCCAGAGATAGATTTAGGATGTCCCAGTACACAATCTGTCAAATGTAGGACGCCAAAATACCCACATGTCCTTCTATATCTGGTTAGATTGTGGAGTATATAAACCAGTACACTTAACTGGTCACAATCCTCCTGCAGTAGAAAGAAAGTTGAACCACATTGACAGACGACGACTCATTTTACTGAATGCAACGTTCAAATTTAAGATTATTCAGACCAAGTAGTACGACCCCAATGTACTCATACTGCACAGAACAGGAAGTACTTTGGAAGGACAGCTGAGGTACTTAAAGTAAAAAGAAAAAGTGTTAAACTCAGAATGCAGCCTTTGTGTGATGTGCTGTTGTAGTGACTCAGAGTGACCACTGGAGGGCAGAAAGTTCTCTGATTACGACCAACAATCTCAGTTTCTGTCAGTTTAATAACGTCTGTGGTCTCATGTACGGTTTCATGATCAAACTGGATGATGGCAGCATTTCAGTGCTGCAGCAGCTGTGCAATAATGTCAGTGTTACTGTATGGAGAGAGTTGTAGTGACTCAGTTTGACCAGTGGGGGGCAGTAAATCATCAGGTGGAAACAGAACAGAAATGACTGCTGCAGAAAGGAGCTGAAGAGCAGCTTCATGTTGACCAGATGAACTCTGTGAGAGCTGACAATAAATGACTTCAGCTGGTGACTAATTGTAAGCAGTCGTTGAGCACAGAAGCAGCAGGTTGTGGAAACAGTCAGACATGAGCTTCAGGTGGTCGTTGGGCTCAGTTCAGCTCTATGAGGAGGAGGACTCTGTGGAGAAAAGCTCAGAGATCTGAGGAGGTTCATGACTGTGTAGAGCAGCAGATGAACGTCTGTTTTAGTGGCTGTTAGGATGGAAACACATCAGAGAGAAGAATGTGTCTGCAGAGCTGGAGGCTGCACTGAGAGGACCTCCTGCTTCCTGTAGGACTCTGCTGTTTGTTCTCCTGCTGAGCTGATGCTAAACAAAGTAGCAGCATTTATCTCCATGATGGAAGACGGCCATGACATGAGGACTCCTGTTATTAGTTCTATTAGTAACGTTATCAAACCGTTTATTGTTTAACGTTAGAAACATTTCTGCTGTTGTTAACCTGATAAACTGACAAACTGTGTTTGAACATTAAGCAGTGAAAACCACCACTTTTATAGTGACAGCTGTTGGAAAACAACTTAACTTGTTTGCTGATTAGTTTGAGTCAGATTTGATCAGTTCAGCTCCAGATGATGATAATTATCTACAGCCAGCAGATTAATTAATATGAATGAATCCTTCATCTGATGATAGAAGCATGAAATGATCTCTGTGTGTCGCTACGTTTAGCAGCAGCTACCTTCAGTGTAAATGTTTGATAGTTTTATAGCTTTAATGATGCTAACTACAATTCACACTCAAATCAACAAACTCCATATAAACTCAGCTGATTGAATCGTTTCATGCTGCTGCAGTGAGTCGTTTAAAACTCTTTTATTTTTAGCTCCACCTCGTTGTTCAGGTTCAGGTTAGCATTGTAAACATCATTAGAGTCAGTAGCACTGTCAGTAGTGTTAGCATCATTAGAATCTTTAGCAGTGTTAGCATAACCAGCAGTGTTAGCATCATTAGTATCTTTAGCAGTGTTAGCATATTTAGTAGTGTACGGGTAAAGGTTTCATGTTTGTGTTGGACCAGAACCAGTGGAGGCAGGTTGCAGCTCAGTGCCACATACATTCTGGTTCCAGTTCTTCCACATTCTTCAAACTTTGGTTTCTGGGGAGCGGCTGTGACTGAAAACAAAACAACACGTCAATCAGCCAGAAGTATGAGGAAATCTAAAGCGGTGAATTCCACCACTCCTTCAACAACAAACTGAATCTGATGCTCTGTTTTCTGCTTATTGGACTTGAATGTGCAGAACTGCAGTTTGATTTCTGTCCAATGAGAAGACTGTGATTGTTGAAGGAGGTTGTGACAATAATCAGAGTTTTAGATCTTCATCTCCAGCCTCCAAAAGCTACACTTCATGTTTTTATTTCTAAAACCTGCAGATGAATTCCTTCATTTCATCCAAATAAACTCCAATCTCACACATTTACCTCAAACTGGTGCAGAAAATGGTAGAAAACCTCTGATCTGACAGAGAAGGAGATGCTTCATAGTACTAGTCCACATTCAGAGGACCTCATGTTGTTAAAGTCATCTGGAACCAGGACTGAGGAACTGCAGGAGCTGATTGTCTGATAATGTGACCTTAGTTGGTCCATGAGGGCTACAGATCTGACCTTTTTATCAATCAGTTCACAGTTAAACTAACAAGATTCAACATGAAAACACAAAAAGAAAGAAAAGACAGAATGTAAACTAACAGCAGCTCATCAGACTGTCCCAATAACCGACTGGCTGCTTTATTTAACATTTACTGGAGCTTTATTTGTGCTCCAGAGTTTAACCATCAAACCTAAAAATAGATTTATCTTTGACTCTGAGAGGACAAAACACATTCACACAATCAACTCCAACCTCATTTAAAAGCTGTAAACTACAGAGTTCTTCTGCTGCCTTCCTGGATTTTTAGTAGTTATTTTATTCTTTTAATTTAATGAGTTTTTTTCTGGAGGAAAGTTCTGTGGTCAGACAGAAGAAAAACTGAAGATGAGTCCTTTAACCCCAAGAACACCAAACCTACCATCAAGCATGGAGGTGGCAGTATCATTCTCTGTGGAACTGGAGCTTTACACAAAGTAAATGGAACAATGAAGAAGGAGGATCACCTCCATGTTCTTCAGGAAAACCTAAAACCATCAGCAGAAGGTTGATCTTGGACACAGTTGGATGTTTCAACCAGACAATGAGTCCAAACACACATCAGACGTGGTAAAGAAATGGTTCCATCAGGATGGAAGGAAGGTTCTAATGAAGGTTCTAGAATGAAGGTTCGAGAATGAAGGTTCTAGAATGAAGGTTCTAGATGGTCTTTCTCTAAGTCCTGTCTTCTCTGCACAATAACATCAGTGTGTTTGGACATTTAGAACAACTCTACAAATGTGTACATTTCTTGTATATGTTCATGTTTTTCCTCTGATCTTCCTCTTTGCTGCTGTGATGATGCAGATTTCCTCCCTGAGTCCTGAATAAAGGCTTCATGTTGTGGAAGTCTCTCTGCTCTTCTTTCAGACTGTAAATCAGCTGTAGAGGCTGAAAATAAAACAACTTTACTGTTGGATAAAACTAGAGTTTACTGAATGCTTCAGCAGTCAGAACAACCAGCCTGTAGAGTTTTTCTGCTCTGATTTCCTCGTGTAACAGGTAGAACAGGACTCTGAAATAGTTTGTTGTCCATCAAACAGCATCAGGCTGCTCTGTTTTTATTGGACAGATAAGCTGTCAGTCAAAGTGAGTGAGCCAATGGTAGCACAGCTTGGCCCCGCCCTACACCTGTACAGGTGAATTACTGCAGTCAGACCAACCCTGGAAGACACACAGCCGAGCTGAAGCTCTCAGCTGACGGTTGTATTTTCAGAGCTGGAGAAGAAGCTGGACTGAGCATCAGACCGACCCACTGAGGATGAGCTGCTGAACGGTGAGCAAATAAAACGCTGCTGCTGGAAGAGGGAATGTTAGATTAGCCAGCTTAAATCCTTTCTTTACCTGTTTACCTGAACAGGTGAGGTTTTATGTTGGACTGGAGAAGTGGAGCTAGAAACCCTGGGATCCTGTGTGCAGTGCTGCTGTGTTGGTAGAACAAGCTGCACCAGCAGCTTTTATCTCTGTCTCAGTTTTCCTTCAGATTCTGAACTTTTTGAACCGTCTGATTCTGTTTGTGACCTTAAAGCAGGGCTACTCAACTTACCACTGCTCATAGAAAAAGATGTGTTTGTGTGGGCCGCAGCCTAAAGTTACTGAATTATGCAAAAGACATTTAAATAATAAAGGTAATATTCAGTAACAAAACACTTTAAATGCACTACAATAGAAAGACGACTTCATTAGGCTTTTATAAAAGTAGAATAAGATTTTGTTGAAAATATATTCTAGATCTGTTTGTAGCTGTTTTCTGCATTTCCCTCATTGACAGTAAAAAGCAAACAATTGTCATGAGATTAAAAAAACTGCCATAGATATTAAATTACAAAACGAGTTTTATTCACAAAATCAGAACAAAATGACTCCATTGTAGTAAATCACAGAATGCATGTTTGCACTTTTCTGTGACAAACAAAAGTGATGTTTTAAAGTTTTAAAATATTCTGCAAGCAATGCTTTTTTCAGAAATTAATTAAATTACATAAAAACTAAGAAGGCTTTAGTTCAAAAATGTAAATAAATTAAGCGATTGCTTCTAAATATGAATTGACCTACTACTCCAAAAAATAAAGTAAAAATTAAGTCTTGCACATAGAAGACAAAAAGTTCCTCTGTGGTAAAAAGCAGCCGTTATAAAACACACAAACAGCTCTTTAGGTGAGCTACGTTTGTGAGCCATGAGGTAGAACCAAATGAAATTTAAAACTTTATTCACAGAAACTGTTCATCAACAGTCAGCCCTGACAGAAGAGGTCAAAGCTGAAACAATTACACTCAGTGGAAATCAGGACATTTTACCACGTTTGTTCTCATGGAAAAGCAAAGTCACATTCATCCAGGATTTAAAATAAGAAGATAAACTTTGTGAAGTGTCTCAGGGATAAACTGAACAAAGGACATCCAGTGCATGTTTGCTGGACAGGCTCCAGCACGTCTGTAAATACAGTAAAAAGAATAATGAAAATAAAGTAACATTTATTCTAGTTATTCTGCTTAATCTGAAAAGACAAACACTGGTAGATCAGTTTTAGTTCCCTAATGTGAGTCTGCATCTTCACCACTAATGGCCTCAGGTCTGGCTGCTCTGTAGATGCTGCTGCCCTGGAAAAAGTCCATGAGGGCCAAACAAATGTCCTCTCCTCTTGTTTGACCAGTCAGTGGCAAAAGAGCAACCATTTCCTCCATGAACATGTCACCATTAAAAAAAACGAGCTCACATCATAAGTTGTGCCGCTTCAGACACATCAGTGGACCCGTCTATGTCCTGGATAAAGTGCTGCGTTTTCTTAACATCGTCAGTTTTATGAACAAATCATCCCAAATCTTTAAAAAAAATTAACTTCAAACTCATTTTAGTTCAGGGGCCACATTCAAAAAGAAGTTCAATCTCAGTAACTTTCATCCTCAGTTTATCATTTCCACATCACAACTTCCAGATCACAGAGAGTCTACAAAGAAACACATTTAGTCACCTGGACCTGAACCATGGAGGATTTACTTTATGAACACAACTACAAAAGTCAGACAAAAAGAGGCAAAAACAAGACAAAATATGACAACAATGAGACACAACATGACAAAAAACGAGACAAAAGACATGAACTAAACAAAAACAGACACACAAAATTTGACAAAAAAGTTAAAGCCACAAAAAGCAGAAAAAGGACAAAAAAGTTTCAGAAAACAACCAATAAAGCAAAACACAAAATGACAAGACAAACACAAGCAAGACAAAAAGGAAACACAAAACAAGAAACATCAGACAACAAAACAACAAAACAAGACAATATTACAATAATGAGACGCAACATGACAAAAAATGAGACAAAAGACATGAAACAAAACAAAAAAGAGAAGAAATGAGAGAAAGTGAAACAAAACGACACAGAAAGGTTTCACAAAACAACGAATAAAGCAGAGCACAAACTGACAAAAAATAAGACAAAAAACACAAGCGAGACAAAAAGGAAACACAAAACAGCATAACAAAGAGAAAAGTCAGACAAAAACCCAACAAACAAAACAATATTTAAAAAATGAGATGCAATCTGATGAAAATGAGACAAATGACAAAAAAATGAAAGAAGCGACACGAATGAAACAAGAAGAGACAAAAACTTTACAAAGTGACAAAAATGAGACAAAACATGAGAAAAGCGGAAACCAAAACAAGAAATGAACAACAAAAATCAGACAAAAAAACAAGAAAAATGTTACAAAGATGAGACACAAAAGAACCCTGTGCAATCTAGTATTTGACTTTCTGATCAGAACAACTTGTCCTGGTCTAGAAATGATTTTAAATTCATAGTTTTACTCATTTTCAGTCTGCAGTTCATGTCTTCTCTGATTGGACCCTCTGGAGGCCAGTTTTGGCCCGCGGGCCTCATGTTGGACACCCTGACTTAGACGCTCAGCAATGCATGTCATGTCTGCCTGCATGAAAGCATTTGAAAGGAATTCCACACATGGCTGACGCTGATCAAAGTCACCAAAGCTGTTCTCTAACTCTGGTCCCAGTCTGGTTCTGACTTGGAGGACTTTTCCACTGCTTTGTCAGAAGCATCGTCATTCAGCGATGACTGAACGGAGGGAAAGTGCTGCACTTCTTTCCTCTGTAAATGCAGAGAAAATGTTCATCTCAGCTGTAAATGTGTTTACAGAGACAGTCTGACCTTTGCCTTGCAGCTCACAGTTCAAATGGTTCAGTTTCCAGTGATGTCCGTTAAAAATCAAAGTCAAGAATCCACTCAGTGTCCTCAAGCAGCCTCATGTCTTCCCCTTTGGACTGCATCAACTCTTTGATTTCAGCCAAAAGTGACAGAAAACGCTGCAAACCTGTTCCCTGCTGATCCATGGGGTTTCTGTGAGCAGTAACAGGTCACCATGTTCAGCTGACAGCTCCTCCAGCAGAACCTTCAATGTCTTTGGAGCGTTGATGATCTTCACCACAGGAATCATCACATGATCAGATCCGGTCACGTCTGCACACATGGCCTGCTGGTGAACGATGCATTGGTAATGTAGGAATGCTGGGAAGTCTGGACCACCTCTGCATCGTACAATGAAGGCTGCATGCCGACCCGTCATGGAGGAGCCCCGTCCATCGTCACTGAAACAAGCTTTTCTAACGTTTTTATCCATGAAGAAACTTTTCTCTACGCTGTAGATGTCAGTTCCCCTTGTTGTTGTCTGCAGGGGCAAAAGTGTCAGGAGTTCTTCTTTAGAGGAGAAACCATCAAACACCTTTCAGATGAACATCATCAGCTGAGCTGTACTGCTGCTGTCCACAGACTCGTCCCACTGAATGCTAAACCTCCTGCACTGAGCCAGATCCCGTCCAGCTGCTCTGTCAAGTTTTCAGATACAGCCGACATTCTTCTAACCATCGTACCCCCAGTTGGAGAGAGTGGAGATGGCATCTGGACCGTTCTTCTCGTCTTTGAACACAGTGTTTGCAACCATCATCACTGCTTCTTTCAACACCTCCCCGTCCCAAAAGACTTTCTTGTTCTTTATCAAAAAATCTGCAGCTCTAAATGAAGCCTCAGTTGCTTTTTGTGATTTTATTGCTGTCCTTGTTCACCCAAAGCTGCCTTTAAGTCCCGGGCTTTTTCTGTCCTTAGTGCGCTACCAGGTGGGTAGTTAGCATGGAAGCTTTTGTGACGGGTCCAGTAGAGTCTCTACACATTGTGTCGCTTTGCCGTCACAATAAAATGAGAAACGCATTTATCTGTCACTGTCGTAAAAAAGAACTCTTCTTCCTTGAAAATAATGTTTTTCTTTCGCTTCTCTGCCATGTTTTGGGGTAAAAACCACATCTAGCTTCACAAAGTGTCTGCGTCTGCTTCAGCAAAGAGTGACCTGGTGGTTTGACATGAGCAGTGAGCTTTGACTTCAGACAAGCTCAAAGTTCATTTACACCTTTTTAAAAAATTATATTCAATATTTTCATTTAAAATCTGCATTAATGTAAGTATTTTTGGTTCAAAAAGAACAATGACTGTATATATTTTAGAAGGAATATCATGGTAACTTGTGTTTTATTGGAACATGTAGCAGGAAACTCACATGGTCCCTGAGGGAAACCAGGCACCGTGTTGGCTAGCTCTGCTTTAACGTGTTTTCTAGCTGTTAGTTTAGTTCCAGCAGAAATGTGGCTCCACAGCTCAGTGTTCGCTCCTTCATGGGACTAAAAAGTTGTTCTAAGTCGTCGTTGAAAACCACAAACTGCCACATTTAGCTAACAGACGCTGCTGCTAAACCAACTGTTAGCTTGTTAGCTCATCTCTGTCAGGAAGCCATAGACAGCTCTGTGTTAGTGGGAATTAATTATAGTGAGGACATGAATTAAACTGAAGAGGACGATAGAAGCATGTCCACATGAGCTGTGTGTGTCTAAAAAGGTGAACTATGTCCAGTTTATCAGATTTATCAGAGCCGATATTTTATTCTGGCAGCATTAATGTCCATATTCCAAATAAAGAAAACATTCACAGACCAGGAGATTTATCAGTTTTTCGTTCTTTCTAAGGGAGTGGAAGCTAGAAGGAGCTGCAGGTGAATGATTTGTGATAATCAGGTCCAATAAAGGAGCTTTCTGATGTGTTTGAGGTGTTTCAGAGTGACGGCAGCCTGCAGACTCAGAGGACCGGTGACGGAGAAGCAGCCCAGGATTTTCTATGTTTCTGCTCAAACCCAGACAGCAGAGATCTGGACTGGTGGGAAGAAGCTGAGTAAGTAGAACTTTGATTGATTGCAGTCTCTGAGGTTCCTCCTTCATCTCCAACAAACACAAACATGAGGATCAGAGTCTTTGAAAGCAAGTGTGCAGACAGAGAGAAGTTTTCTTCCAGAGGACACAGACATCCCATCAGACTGAGGACTGGACATTTCATCTGATCCTGTTTTATCCTCAACACCAAACTGGTGACTGAAATGTGCTGCTTAGTGAGACTCAGGTTGTTGTTTGGACTCAGTGGCGTCATCAGAGCCGGACATCCCCAGCTGTAGCCCCCAGTGTTTATGAAGAGCCCCGGATCTGGTTCATGGATCATTCCAGTCATTAAAGTCCCCAGAATAAGAGCAGAGCACTGATCCAGCTGGAGCTGATGTTGTGTGTCATGTGTTTGTGTTGTTTTCTTGCTCTGCTTCATGTTCCAGACGGAGCTCTTGTTAGAAAACTGCTTGATCTGCTTTAGCTGGCAGGGTGTCTGCTTTTGGATCCTTCAGCCAATCAGTGAGAGCAAATCTCAGGTGTGTTCATGATGCTGATGTGCTTGTAGAGGTGTGTTTAGTCCCTGCTTTGTGTTTCCAGTAGTTTACATGTTTGTCTTGTTGTTCTGGCCGTTGTCTGGACAGCTTGGCTGCTAGTTCCCTCTGTGAAGTGCTGTTGTCAGATCAGGAACAAATCTGTTTCCCGCTTGGTTGCCCTGACAACAGTGATGTCACGGCCCTACCTGATCTTCAGGTTTGTTCCGTCGTTTACTGGAGCTGTATTGTGTGTGATGTGGGTCAAGTCTTCAGGTGGACAGAAGCTGTTTCAGAAGCTAACAGCTAAAATAAAAAACGCCTGGCTATTGACACATATAACAGCCTGTAACATGGACTCACAAAGCTCCACAAATGTTGTAAAATAGTTTGAATTAGATTTTTTCAATTTCAGAAATGTTCAATCTGCACTTTTCAAGAATTTCTAAAAAGAAAGTTGAAGAAAATTCAGTTCCGTTGTTGTCCTTTTCTGCTTCTAACTCACAGTTTTTGGTATTTAATTCCATAAGAACGGTAAATACTTGACAGAGTTTGAAAGTTCTACTTCTCCTGGAAAAAGGGTGTAAATTATTCACACATAGGGCATTTTTGACACAATTATTGACAAAAATAGACAAACAAGACCAGGCGTGTTCATAAATATATCTATTATTGTAGTGCTAAAAGTTATTCTGTTGTGTTGTTGTTGTTCCAGCATCTGTAAAAAACAGGGTTCCTGCTTGGTTGCCCTGACAACAGTGACAGGTGTTTGAAAGATGAAGGATAAGAAGGCAAGAATTAAAAAGAGGAAATGTGGAAACAGAAGCAGACAAATGTGCTGAAAATGGAAACTATTTCTGTGAAACGAGCTCACGGTTTGAAACAAATGAGGACGATGGAAAAGATACAGAAAGATGCTGAACTGTTCTTCAGACCACCGTTCACTTTAATTCATTATCAAGTCAATGAATTGTGTGTGGTTGTGGCGTAAAGCATCACGTTATAGAATGTAAATAATAGTCTGATGCTGGTAAACTTTGTCTTGGAGCTCCTCAGAGTCAGAAGAAAGATCCAGAACCAACATCAGCCATGAGCCACAAGTCCAGAGAGAATCTTATCAGAATGAATCTAATGAAGAGTCTGGTGTAGAGCTGCTCTGTAGGAGAAGATGATTCACATCTACATGAATGAAACTGAGCTGAACTGATCAGAAGGTCTGGAAAAAGGACAGATCCAGTCCTGGTCCACATTATCGGCACCGCTGGAATGTTTCCAGAAAATCCACCGTTTCTCCCAGAAGTTGTTGCAGCTACAAATGTTTCTGGTTTTACACGTCTTTATTTCCTTCCTGTGCATTAAAATAACATAAAAATCAGAAGAAAAAAGCCAAAATTGAGCTAATTTTGCAGAAAACTCAGAAAATGGGCCGGACATCTTTGTTGGCACCTGAACTCAGTGTTTGGTTTCCACCCTTTGGAGGAAAAAACTGAAAGCAGTCACTTCCTAGAACCATCAACAAGCTTCTTCCTCCTCTCAGATGGAGTTGTGGACCACTGTTCTTCTGCAAACTGCTCCAGGTCTCTCAGGTTTGAAGGGTTCCTTCTAGAAACAGCAGTTCTGAGATCTCTCCACAGGTGTTCAGTGGGATTTAGATCTGGACTCACTGCTGCCGCTTCAGAACTCTCCAGAACTTTGTCTCCAACCATTTCTTGGTGCTATCTGAGCTACATTTCAGCTCATTGTCCTGCTGGAACACCCATGATCTCTGACACAGACCCAGCTTTGTGACACTAGGAAACGAACACGTGGAAAACCAGAAACATTTGTAACTGCAACAGCTTCTGGGAGAAACGGTGGATTTTCTGGAACCATTCCAGCGGTGCCGATAATGTGGAGCAGGACTGTTTGTGCTGAGAACTGTGAGCATTTTAAAATGTGATTTAGAGTCAGAAGCAGATCCAGGAGTGATGAGAGGATTATTCCTGTCTGTAAAGGAACAGAGAGAACAAACAAGCATTAGTTCACTAGAACCACTTTCTATGCTCACACCATAACAGTGACCCGTTCTGTTTTGATCATTAAAAGTAACACAGCTGAAAGGGAAGAAGATGAAAGTCATCTGAAATAAACCTGCATGTTTTAAAGCAACCCTTACTTGTTCTGAATTGTAAATATTGTATAAAAATACAGTGAACTAGAGGTTTTCCAGAACAGTGTTCTATAGCAGACGGAACATGTGAGGTTCTAATGACATGATTTTAATCAGAACGGGTTCTGATCTAAAGTGGGCTGGTCTGAGGCCTCAAACTCCAGGACTGAAAATGAATCCCACTGCTCAAACTAAGTGGATTTGACTGTGATCTCTGCCTGTTTCCCTGTCAGTACCATCAGTGATGAAAGCGTTAAAAAGCCTCAATCTCCTCCAGTCTGTTGACTTTAATCATCAGGTTGATCAGAGAACAGACAGCTGCCTCACTGGAACGTTAGTAGCTGTGACTTGTAGAGGACTGGGATGTTTCTTCCACTTTCTACAGTCTGCTGCCTGAACTGAGCTCAGAAACACACTATGTTGATGTGAGCCACTAGTTTTATTAGTGTCTGCATGGAACCAACAGCTGATGGTCAAGTCAGAGAGATTCAGTACGGTTCACAAACATTCACACAGCATTTATTAAATGATAACTTTGGATGGAGTTTCAGTCTGGATGAGGTGATTTCACATCATTTGTTGCTGTTTTAAAAGTTTTTATGGTAATTTAGTGACTTTTTAATGTCATTTTTACATTTTTAAAACTGATTTTGCACATTCTTTGTGGTGATTTTCCACCTTTGTGTGGTCATTTTTGCGTTTTTTGGGGGTTATTTCATGACACTTGTTGTTATTTTGAGTATTTTTTGTATTTTTGTGTCTTTGTGATTTTTACACATTTTTAAAAGTGATTTTGCACATTTTTGTGTTAATTTCAGTCTTTATGAGATTATTTCATGTGATTTGTTGCTGTTTTGAATGTTTTTATGGTAATTTACTATCTTTTCATGCTGATTTTGAATTTTTTAACGTGATTTTTGTACCTTTTTGTGATGATTTTTGCATTTTTTGGGGGGTAATTTCACGTTGTGACTTTTTTTTTTTTCTTGTTTATTGGATCCCCATTAGTTGTCACCACGGTGACGACTATTCTTCCTGGGGTCCCTAAAAAAAAAAAAAGCTAATTCCCAAAATAGAAATCACGAAAAATACAACATAAAATATCAAACAAACAATTAAATTATTCTCATAAACTAACTCAAATCATAAAATAAAACTAGATAAAAGCATACATCATAGCGTGTGCATGCACACACCCTCTCACACACATCAAATTCTTAAAGGGTCATATAGTATGCATACACAGTACAAGTATAATTACATAGTACAAGCACCTACATGCACATACGTACGCACACATGTGCCTACGCATACACAGACACATTCAGAGATCAGCTCATTAAGAGCTGTCTCTATACAGTTTAAACTAAAAATACAAAAATAAGGCACTCTGCAGCTTTACAGACATCAATCAACTAAATTTAACCTAATTTCTTTACTCAAAACCGCTTTTTTCAATTCCCTTCTAAATCCTGATTTTTTACACTTAAGAATGAGGCAGTGAGGAAGTCCATTCCAATATACAATAGCTCTGTACAATACAGTTCTTTTCAGTGCATTTGTCGTAGGTCTAGGTAGTCTGAAACGACAGCTTAAGGCCTGTCTGGTTTCATAATCATGTGTGATCTTAATAGGTACTAATCTAGAAAATAAGCTACTGGGTTTACATGAAGGACAGATATTATTCAAATACAAAATAAGGCTGCATGCCAATCTCTCCTCTACTTTCATCCAGGAGAGTTTATCATGCACAGCAGTTACATTATTCCTAATAGAACAGTGAAGTGCCAATCGTGCAGCTCTATTCTGAGTGAGCTGGAGTTTAGCAAGTTCTTTTTTGAGGTGCCAGACCATATTACAGGGCAGTGGTCAAGGTGGGATAAGACTAATGACTGAATAACAAGCTTGATTGTTGTGTCAGTTAAAAAACAAGCACATTTTCTTATGTTTGAAATACTTTTATTCATTTTACTGACTATATTGTTTATGTGAGTAGACCAAGATAATGTTTCATCTATAGTAATGCCCAGCAGTTTGGCTTCTCTAACTTGCTCAATAGCTGCACCATGTAATGAGAGGACCAACTCTTGATTAGATCTAAGTGAGTAGTTAGACCCAAGTACCATACATTTTGTTTTAAAGATATTCAACTTTAACTTGCTTGCTGTAACCCAGTCAGCTATCTACAATTCTACAATTCTACAATTTCATTTAGCAGATGCTTTTGTCCAAAGCGACGCACAACACCAGCAAAAATTCAGACATCAGGAAAAACCTGTAGTAAGTGCAAAAGTGCTTCAAGTGCAATTGGTCAAAGGTGTTGCCATCAAGTTGCAGAAGAATTGCCAAACCCCCCCCCCCTCCCCCTTTTTTTTTTTTTAAATCTTTGTCAGCGCTAAATAAGTGCTGGGTTTTGGACCACCTGACTTATTCTACCCCTAAGGTGGAGTCAGATTAAGTGCCTAGGTGTTCTCTGAACAACTGAGTCTTCAATTGTCTCTTAAAAAGTAGAAAGGGACTCAGCAGAACGCACAGAGTTTGGTAGTTTGTTCCACCATTTGGGAACAACAGAGGAGAAGAGTCTGGTTAGAGATTTCAAGCCGTGCTGGACTGGAAGCACCAGGCGTGTCTCACATGCAGAGCGAACTGGGCATGAAGGGGAGTAGACCTGGATCAGGGAATCCAGGTAGGCTGGGGCCGTTCTTGTTAATGTTTTGTAAGCCAGGAGGAGAGTTTTGAATTTGATTCTGGCTGCAACTGGAAGCCAGTGAAGGGAGATGAACAGGGGGGTGACATGAGCTCTTTTGGGCGGGTTGAAGACCAGACGTGCTGCTGCATTCTGGATCATCTGTAGCGGTTTGACTGTACATGCAGGGAGACCTGCCAGAAGAGAGTTGCAGTAGTCAATGCGTGACATCACAAGAGCCTGAACCAGAAGTTGTGTGGCCTGTTGGGTCAGGAAGGGTCTGATCTTCCTGATGTTGTAGAGGGCATAACGACAAGATCGAGAAACTGAGGCCACGTGAACCTTAAAGGTCAGCTGGTCATCAATCATGACACCCAGGTTTCTGGCTGAGTTTGTGGGCACAAGTAGGCTCGAGTGAAGTCAGACACTGATCTGAGGCTGAACAGATGGACAAGCTGGAAAGACCATGAGTTCAGTCTTAGACAGATTCAGCTGAAGGTGCCGTTCCTTCATCCATGTGGCGATATCAGCCAGACATGCTGATATCCGAGCTGAAACAGTTGTCGTCAGGTGGAAAAGAGAGGAAAAGCTGAATGTCGTCAGCATAACAGTGGTAGGAGAAGCCATGGGAGCGGATCACTGCACCAAGTGAGGTGGTGTACAGAGAGAAGAGTAAGGGACCAAGCACTGACCCCTGAGGAACCCCAGTTGAGAGGTCGTGTGACCTTGACACCTCCCCTCGCCATGACACTCTGAAGGATCTGCCTGTGAGGTAGGACTTGAACCACAACAGGACAGAACCTGAGATGCCGAGCTCAGAGAGTGTGGAGAGGAGGATTTGATGGTTCACGGTGTCAAAGGCAGCAGATAAGTCCAGCAGCAGTAGGACAGAGGACTGACCAGCAGCTCTCACCAGCCGCAGAGATTCTGTGACTGATAGGAGTGCAGTCTCAGTGGAGTGGTTGCACCTGAAGCCTGACTGAAAAGGGTCAAGTTGGTTGTTGCTATCAGTGTTAGCTCATCTTGAAGTGTCTTATTAACTTGTTCAGTACTGTTTGCAGATGTAAAGATGGTTGTATCATCCGCATACATTACTATACCCGCATTTCTTAACACATATGGCATATCATTTACAAAAATAGAATAAAGGAGAGGTCCAAGGCAGCTCCCCTGGGGAATACCACACTGAATTGTCTCTATATCTGAAAAGCACCATTAAACTTAACACATTGTCTCCTGTCAGTCATATAACTTCTCATAAAATCAATCACAGAGTTATTAAAACCATAGGCTGAAAGCTTCAAAAGTAAAAATTCATGGTCAATCAGATCAAAGGCTGCACTAAAGTCCAGAAATACAACACCTACCACTGACTTCCTGTCTATCTGTGTGAGCAGGGCATCAGTGAGACATGTAAGAGCAGTGCTAGTGGAGTAGCCTCCCTTATATGCATGTTGGACATCAGAGTTCATATTATTTATTTCAAAATAATGCTGAATTTGCTTAAACATGATTCTCTCCAACAGTTTTCTTAGTACAGGTAACACTCTTATTGGCCTGCTGTTATGCCCTGTGAGTGGCTCTCTGCAGTTTTTTGGCAGAGGAATGACTTTTGCAATCTTCCACAGATTTGGATAAATAGATTCTTTAAAACATAAATAGAAAATATGACATAGTGGTTTTGCTGTTACTTTTGCTGCAAGCTTTAAAAGTTTGCCATCTAAATTATCCAAACTGCAAGGTTTGTCACACTTAATTGTGAGAAGACGTTTTTCCACATCTACCTCCCTAAGAATTTTAAATTCAAAACAACAATCTTTATTGACCATAATGTGATTTCTTATATTATCTATAGATGACCTGTAACATCCCGGCAACAGTTGATCCCTAATTGAATTAACTTTTTGTATGAAATATTTGTTGAAATTATTAGCTATATCATAGGGTCTAGTAATTAATATCCCATTGTTTTCTATAAAAGAAGGCGTTTTACCATTTTTACTTCTGCCCATAACTTCATTAATTGTTCTCCATAGTCTTTTACTGTCACCATTGCACTCATTGAATTTAGATTTATGATATTGTTTTTTCTTCTTTCTATTTAATTTAGTTACCTTATTTCTTAGCCAGCGATAAGCTTTCCAATCTACTAAACAACCAGAGTTAATTGCATGCTTTTTCAGTTGATCCCTTCTTTTCATGCAATTTCTTAATTCCTCATCCAGCCATGATGCTTTTTTCGATCTTACAGAGAGCCTCTTAATTGGAGCATGTTGGTCACATACTGTAGAAAACAACGTCATAAAGGACTCCAATGCAGTTTCTGCATGCACCCTCTCAAGTATATCATCCCATTCTATATTTTCCACACTAGAAACAAAGTCACTTTCAGAAAAAGTTCTGTAAATTCTCTTGTAAATGATCTTAGGCCCTGCTTTGGGAGCCTTTGTTTTTACAGCCAAGGCAATAATATTGTGGTCACTGAAACCCACAGGTAATGATACAGCTTTTGAGCACTTTTGTTCACAATTAGTAAAAAAGTGATCAATGCATGTTGATGTAATTGAGCCATCACCATTAATGCTTATTCTAGTGGGTAAATTCATAACTTGAGATAAGTTGCATATATTAGCTGCATCAGACAAAGCCCTTTTCTTTTCTTTTTTTTACTTTTTTTAAAAATTTTTATTCATTTACATATACAAACAGAACATGAGATCATCATGGGTGTCACAATTACATCAAAGATTCTTTTACACATACATCACAATATAATGTCACATCATTCAAGGTGCATACACAATCCATCTTTTCCAGCGTTTGATACCTTTCTCCAGTTCGAGTCTCAAAACAAAAGTAAGTCTCTCCATGCAATAAATTTCTTTAATGATCCCATGCAGCTGTTCCAATGTTGGAGGGTCCGACTGCAACCATTTCCGGGTTATAGCTTTCCTACTACTTGCCAAAAGTATTTTCAATAGATATTTGTCCCTATGTAGAACTGTATCTGGTATTTTACCAAGATACAAAGTAACAAAAGAGTAATCTAAATCCACCCCTATTATTTTATTTATCTCAGCTGCCACCTCCCTCCAGTATGGTTGGACTTTCGGGCAGGCCCAAAACACATGAAAGTGATTAGCCATAGAGTTACCACATTGCCTCCAACAAACACCTCGGCTCTGTACGCCTGTTTGCCGTGCTGTTATTTTAGGAGTTATAAAAAATCTCACTACATTCTTCCAGCCAAACTCTCTCAACGATCTTGAGTTTGCAGTGGTCGCTTGTGTTTCGCATATTTCCATCCAAGTCTCTTCTGATATTTGTGTTTCTGACTCCCTCTCCCATTTTTGTTTAATGTATGTCGTAGAATGATTTTTAGAAGCTTGTATACTTCCGTATATCCTTGAGACCAACTTTTTGTTGTCTTCTTTTTGATACACATCATGAAATATGGAAATCAGATTATATTCCCCCTCCTCTTTGGTCTGTAGTTTTTTATTATAATAGTCTCTGACTTGCAGGTATCTATAGAAGTCCTGTTTTTCCAATCCATATTTCTCTGAAATTGACTCATAACTCTGAAATTTGTTGTTTGAGGTGAGGGAACAAAATGATGTGATACCTCTCTTAACCCACTGTTTAAAGCCCCCGTCTAATCTAGCAGGTTCAAATTCTGGATCATATGCTACCCAATTCAAGACCCCAACCTGCTTCTCTATTTGTAACTTCCTCAAGACCTTAAACCAAAGCTTGAGGGTGAAGAAAGTCCACTTATTTAAGCTGTTATAATGTTTTTCGGCTTGGCTTTTATTTCCTATTATAGATTGTATTGGAATTTTTAGCTGTGAGATTTCTAGAAATTTCCATTTAGATTCATAATTTGGAGCGCACCAGTATATTAAGGGCTTCAATTGCGCGGCATAATAGTAATCCTGTAAGCATGGTAAGGCTCTTCCTCCCTTCTCTTTTTTCAAATGTAATATCTTAAATTGAACCCTAGGTTTTCTATTGTTCCAAATGAACCTTGAGATCCAGGTGTTCCACTCATCAAATTGTTTTTGAGGTACCTCCAAAGGGAGAGACTGAAAGAGATAAAGAAGCCGTGGCAACACATTCATTTTAATTATTTCTATTCTATTGCTCATAGACAAAGCCCTTTTCAATGAACAATTATCAGAAAACCAGTCAATATTCATATCGGCAAGAAAAAAAAATGTCATTACTGGTATCTGTTACGTTATGGAACATAGTACATATATTGTTCAAGTATTCAATATTCGAACTAGGTGGTCTATAGCAGCAGCATGTTAGTATAGGCCTGTGATGTGAAGTATAAACTTGGAGCCAAAGGGCTTCCACTCCTGTCATGCCAAGATCATTTCTAATTTAGGGGATCCAATTTAGACTCAAGTGTGACAAGACAGTCACAAATCTTGCGAAAGCCATTCTCCAGAGTGTTGTGATCCATTGAGAGCTTGGGCACTTTGATTTTAATTTCATCAACGTCCTTCTGAGTGTAGTGGATGCTGTCCCTAAGCTCCTGTATGTTTACATTCATAACGTCCAGTCTCTCATTAGTAGAGTCCATAATCACTTTAACAAACTTGTTAAAAGTGTCAGCGTGTCTATCAAGCATCTCCATAAAATGAGATTTCTGTTGTTCTAGTGACTGGAAAATTAGCTTTTTGACAGCATCCATATTAATAATTTCAGACTCACTCTGGGTAGTTGGGTGGCAGAATGAAATGTCTTTTCCAGCCGCCTCACAATCACCTTTATCCTTTCTGCTTCCCCCTCAGCGAGGCATCCTTGGATATCCACAGGTTGACCACACACTAGCTCAGTGGTGGTAGACTGAGCCAGGGCCCGGGCCTGGTCTGGGCCTGGTGGATAGGCTGCAGATAAGTCGTAGGTTGTAGGCCACAGCTGGAGAATCAGGCTAAAAACTTCACAAATTCCGCTTTACATTCACACTTTCATTGTTTTTGTGTAGCAAAAACACTAAACAACGACTGGTGAAACTTTAGTAGACTAGATAGTAAGGATTACACAGATTTCTGTCAGATTGTTTCCTCAGGTTCAGCAGCTCAGCTGTGTTGGTGACTTTGAGTGTGTACATGAATTTAAACCAAATGTTCAGACATGTTGGGGTGTTCCCAACCAGCAGGAGTTCTCAAACTGATGCTGAAATCAATGTTTTATAAGTAAATATAATTTGTTTGTCAGGCAGTATAAACATGAGTTGCTCTTATTATCTGTCAATCACAACCTGTGATCTGATCTGTCTAGCAGAGGGGAAAAGATTTAAAGTGAAATAAAGTTCACCTGATACACTTTGAAGAAACCAGATGCTAGAAATGTTCAGATGTTTGTTAAATGCAGCATTAAATGAGACTGAGAGCAGACATGTTGAGGGAAATGTGCATCAGTGTGATCTCTGCTGATGTTGGTTCTGTCCCACTGATTCCATTCTAGGGAATGTTAACTGTCAGGGATTTACAGCCTGATGGGAGCTTCTGCTTTCATGAAGAACAGGGTTTGTACAAGTTGTGTTGGACGTTGAGTGACATGAAAAAGGTTGAATGTAGAAATAATGGGTCACGAGCCTAGCCGCGCTAGACAACCTACGGCAATGAATTTAATTCTCTGCCAGGGTGGGTCTAGTTACCCTCCATAAGGCTCGAGGCTGGATTCTCCGAAAACTGGCCGGACCAATCACCATGAAGTGTAGAGTCAGAAGGCGGGCGTAACTAAGTGACGACAGAGGCGTGACGATTCTGACAGAAACAACCGGCGCACAATAAACAGTTATCTTTGGACTCGGCTTTGGCCACAGCCCTTAAAGATTTGAAGCTAAAATTCAACTTGAAAGATAAACAAAGGACGGCACTGAAGTGTTTCATTAAGAAGAAAGACGTATTTGGACTTATGCCGATGGGATATGGCAAATCCTTAATAGACCAGTTGGCTCCGCGGCTCCGCTGGTTGGGAAGCTAATGGGACTTAGCCACAATCCGCCGGTGCTCTCGGAACTACATCAGCCTATTCGTTGCATTGATTGGTTGTATACCTACCCAATTGCTGCAGAGGGATTTGATAGACAACCTTTTAGCCCGCCTCCCTCCCTGTCGAGCTTCCCTAGACCCTTGTGCCGTCAGAAACATGGGTATAGCATGGCTAGGCGAATGGGTCACATGAAATGAGTGGGAATCAGCCTGTAAAATGTGCTCTTATTGTGAAAGTCTGCCTGCTGCTTCCTCATAGGTGGAGTCCTGACTGGTTCCAGGAAACAGATCACCTGTCAGAGCGTCCAGGAGTGGACTGGAAACTTTCTTCTTCTTCTTCAGTGTTTGAATAAAGTGTAAGTTTGCTTTGTTTGCTGCTTTAACTTCAGTAATGTTGCTGTTTGTTTCTGCTCTGTCATGTTTCTACATGTTCACTTCTTATTTCAGCACAAACTGTGGATGACTGTTGTTTAAACATGGATCAATATGATTATTAGCTTATTGATCGACTGCAATCAGTCAATATTTCTATGAGATTATTGATGGACTTGAGTCAGTTTGATGAGCTGCTGATGTTTCTTTGTTGTTTTGTCTTTCTGACTTTGGCTTTGTGGGTGAGTCTCTGCAGCTCCATGACTCCATCTGCTGGACTGATAGTAGAAGTGCAGCAGCTGATCTTCTCCAGGAGGATCTGAGTGGATGAATGATGTTTGTTTCCTGTGCAGGTGAAGGCAGAAAGTGTGTGTGAGCTGCTGTGAGTTGAGCATCATGGATGAGTGTGAGGACAGAGAGGAGGGAGTCCCTCCCTCTAAAAGCTCTCTGTGTGGGGAACAGGAGAACCAGAGCAAAGCTCAGAGGTGAGAGCACCATCTCTAACTGTCCAGGACTCTGCTGCATGTCAGAGCTCAGCATCACATCACTGCTGCATCATTATTGACAGGAATCCACCTGGACCTGGACCTGGACCTGGACCTGCATCCAGCTGTGTGTCCTTCAAGAGTGACCGGTCATTTGGTCGCTACATTACCTTTAAAGATCATCAACCTCCTGCTGCAAATAAGTAAGCTGTGAAATCAAACTACTGACTGTTGTGTCAAAAGTTCTGTCATTGTTCCAAATATGTTCCATCATTAAATCTCTCTGAAACTCTGCTACAGGTTTGTTCCTTCCTGGTGGCCTTCCTCTCTATTTACCAGAATCTATGAGAGACCAGAGTCCTGTGGACCTGGACCTGGACCTGGACCTGGACCTGGACCTGCATCCAGCTGTGTGTCCTTCAAGAGTGACTGGTCTAAGGAACAACCTATTGAATTTAAAGGAGAACCAGGTCCTGCTGCAGAGGGGTAAGATGTTCAGAACAAGGACTATGCTACTAATTGACTTTGTCTCGAATAGAACAGAATAACTAACCAGAACATACACTAGTTGGTGCACATTATGACTGACATCACGATGCAAAAAGCTTCACCGTCAGACTGATAAAAAACAAAACAAAACTTATTCTAAAAAAAAATCAATGTATCCATGTAAGAAGACTATTTGTATATAATATATATAAATATCTATATATAAATACACACACACACACACACACATATACACACACACACCTGTATACATACACATCTGCTCATATTTATTGGACAGTGAAGATGCAGCAGCAGTATTTCATGTAACAACCAATGGAATGAGAGGAACACAGCTTTTGCTCTCAACCAAACTAATATCACTATCCAGTGGAAGTAGAGTGGGGGTGGGTCTTAGAAAGACATTGAGATCCAGCTGCAGGTGAGTCTGTTGTTGTCATGGTTACAGTGACGCTGTGGTGCTATCTGGTAGTGATACAGAACTCTGGAACAAATTCATGGATCCAGACTATAAGTGGCATCACTGCTAAAATCTGATCACTTGGTCCTTGAGTCATTTCTGAGCTTCTCTGAAAAGTTCATCCAAATCCCTTGATCCACTTTTTTTCAGTAATCTTGCACACAGACAAATAGACGGCAGGACAAACGTACGATGGTCACAGTAACTCCGCCGTGTTCCTTGGTGGAGTTCAAATAAACGGTGCATCCAGACAGCTCAACACAGCGTCCTGGGTTGGATTCCAGCTCTTTACTGCATGTCTTCCCCTCATTCTGGTCCCTGCTTTCCTGTCTGCCTCTCCACTCTATCAAATAAAGCCAACAAAAGACCACAAACATAATTTTAAAAAATAAATAAAGAAATGGTGAATTTCTTTTTGCACTGTAACTGTTTACATGGTTGTATTTCAGAATAAATAGTGCAAATGGTGCTTAAAAGGGGGATCAATGTCCTTTTCCATGTCTTTTACTGTTTAGTTGCTAAACATATTTGCACCATGTTGTAGTCAGATGGAGTACTACCTCCACCTACTGACCTTTTTGGTGTTCCTATAATCTGAGTTTGTGAAGGCACACAGCTGAATTTCTTTCTAGTGAGTGAGATTGTACCCCGACCGAAAAGCAAAAAAGTTCAAGCTGAGGATTATTTTTCACTTTAAGCCCTGTAGATGTCTCTGTGTGATAAAGTGAGAGTTAACTGTTGATGTTGATCCACAGAGTGGAGCAGCAGAACTCAGAGGTTCCCAGAGCTCAGTCTGTCCAGCAGCATCCCCTGGACTCCATATTCATGGTGAGTTCATGGACAACAAGTTGTTCTCCATCTGTTGTGTTCAGGCGTCTCCATGCTGCTCTTTGTAGACCAGTGGACTGTCAGTGTGTCCAACATGGATCTGATGTTTGGCTCCATGATTTGACTCTGATGGACTCATTGACACATTTCTCTGTTCCAGCTGCTGGAGGACAACATGGTGACTTTTGTGAAGAAGGAGCTGAAGAAGATGCAGAAGCTTGTGAGTCCAGATTACCCAGAATGCTCAGAGAGTCAGAGGGAGGATGAGGAGGAGTTGGAGGGTGGTGATGAAGATGAGAGGAGCAGCAGAGAGATGTTTGAGCAGATCACAGTGTTGTTCCTGAGGAGGATGAAGCAGGAGAAGCTGGCTGACTGTCTGCAGAGCAGTAAGAGGATTTGTGTAAAGACTGAAGCTGCTGATCAACAGAACATTTACTAAAGTCTCAGAATATCTTCACACAATCAGTCTTTAGGGGACAAACTGTCACCTTCACTTTATTTCTACTTTGGTGCTTTAATATCCAGGTGACTTCTACTTCACTCTTTCTTTCTCGTGTTTTCATTCAGAACTTGCTGCTGGAGTTTGTGGACGTGAACTTAAATGTGGTCTGAAGAAGAAGTTCCAGAGAGTGTTTGAGGGCATCGCTAAAGCAGGACAGAAGACCCTCCTGAATGAGATCTACACAGAGCTGTACATCACAGAGGGAGGGACTGCAGAGGTCAATGATGAACATGAGGTCAGACAGATTGAAGCAGCATCCAGGAAAGCAGACAGAGCAGAAAGAAGCATCAGAGCAGAAGACATCCTTAAAGGCTCACCTGGAAGAGATGGACCAATCAGAACAGTGATGACAAAGGGAGTGGCTGGCATCGGGAAAACAGTGTTAACACAGAAGGTGACTCTGGACTGGGCTGAAGACAAAAGCAACCAGGACATCCATTTCATGTTTCCACTGACTTTCAGAGAGCTGAATGTGCTGAAAGAGAGAAAGTTCAGCTTGATGGAACTTGTTCATCACTTCTTCAGTGAAACCAAAGCAGCAGGAATCTGCAGCTTTGAATACTTCCAGGTTGTGTTGATCTTTGATGGTCTGGATGAGTGTCGCCTTCCTCTGGACTTCCACAACAATGAGGTCCTGACTGATGTTAGAGAGTCCACCTCAGTGGATGTGCTGCTGACAAACCTGATCAGGGGAAGCTGCTTCCCTCTGCTCGCCTCTGGATAACCACACGACCTGCAGCAGCCAATCAGATCCCTCCTGACTGTGTGGACATGATGACGGAGGTCAGAGGGTTCACCGACCCACAGAAGGAGGAGTACTTCAGGAAGAGATCCAGAGATGAAGAGCAGGCCAGCAGCATCATCTCCCACATGAAGAAGTCACGAAGCCTCCACATCATGTGCCACATCCCAGTGTTCTGCTGGATCACTGCTACAGTTCTGGAGGAGCTGCTGAGAAGCAGAGAGGGAGGAGATCTGCCCAGAACCCTGACTGAGATGTTCATCCACCACCTGGTGGTTCAGGCCAAAGTCAAGAAGGTCAAGTATGATGGAGGAGCTGAGACAGATCCACACTGGAGTCCAGACAGCAGGAGGATGATTGAGTCTCTGGGAAAACTGGCTTTTATTCAGCTGCAGAGAGGAAACCTGATCTTCTATGAGTCTGACCTGACAGAGTGTGGCATCGATGTGGAAGCAGCCTCAGTGTACTCAGGAGTGTTCACACAGATCTTTAAAGAGGAGAGAGGGCTGTACCAGGACAAGGTGTTCTGCTTCGTCCATCTAAGCGTTCATGAGTTTCTTGCTGCTCTTCATGTCCATCAGACCTTCATCGACTCTGGAATCAACCTCCTGGAAGAACAACAACAAACAACATCCTGTTGGTCTGAAATGTTCCAAAGTTATTCAAGAGGTTTCTACCAGAGAGCTGTGGATGAGGCCTTACAGAGTCCAAACGGACACCTGGACTTGTTCCTGCGCTTCCTCCTGGGTCTGTCACTGCCGACCAATCAGAATCTCCTACGAGGCCTGCTGACACAGACAGGAAGTAGCTCACAGACCAATCAGAAAACAGCGGAGTACATCAAGGAGAAGATCAGTGAGAATGTGTCTGCAGAGAGAAGCATCAATCTGTTCCACTGTCTGAATGAACTGAAGGATGTTTCTCTAGTGGAGGAGATCCAACAGTCCCTGAGATCAGGACGTCTGTCCACAGATGAACTGTCTCCTGCTCAGTGGTCAGCTCTGGGCTTCATCTTACTGTCATCAGAAGAAGATCTGGACGTGTTTGACCTGAAGAAATACTCTGCTTCAGAGGAGGTTCTTCTGAGGCTGCTGCCAGTGGTCAAAGCCTCCAAGAAAGTTGTGTAAGTAGTTGGAGACTGAAGATCCTTTTTCATTTTGCTGCTGTTTCATCAGTATAATGTGCTTTTTGTCTCTTCAGACTGAGTGGCTGTAGTCTGTCAGAGAGAAGCTGTGGAGCTCTGTCCTCAGTCCTCAGCTCCCAGTCCTCCAGTGTGACAGAGCTGGACCTGAGTAACAACAACCTGCAGGATTCAGGAGTGGAGAGTCTTTCTGCTGGACTGGAGAGTCCACACTGTAAACTGGAAGCTCTCAGGTCAGGACTCACACTTTGAAACTGATGTGATTTCTATCAGTGGATAAACAGCTAACCTGAGTACAATCATTTCTGCTGATGGGATTCATCAAATGAGCTTTTACTGAACTTGTGCAGGACTTTGTCAGGGTTTATTTTTGACATGATTAAATCCCACTAATCATTGTTGAGATCGTTGATTTGCTTGAGACGCATGAAATGTGCAGCAAAATGTATCTGAAAGACAAAGAAGAAAAGAGAGAGAGAAACATCCATCCAAGTGTTGTCCATCAGGTTTGTGTTGTTTTGTGTGTGCAGGCTGTCAGGCTGTCTGGTCACAGAGGAAGGCTGTGCTTCTCTGGCCTCAGCTCTGAGCTTGAAGACCTCAAATCTGAGAGAGCTGGACCTGAGCTACAACCATCCAGGAGACTCAGGAGAGAAGATGCTGAGAGCTAAAGTGGAGGATCCACACTGTAGACTGGAAACTCTGAGGTACAGACAGACAGACACTCTGAGGTACAGACAGACAGACACTCTGAGGAAACTATCAGCCTAGCTCACAAAAAAGAGTGGAAGCAGAAGAATAGTGTTAGCTCAGCTATGCACCATGACAGAAAGGAAACTGTTAGCCTAGCTTAGCTCAGACAGGAAGCAGGGTGAACTTTTTTCTTTTTCTTTTTTTAATTTCAAAAGGTCACAGGTAACATCCAACATCAACATGATATTGAAACAAACAGTGACAGAGTTAACAAAAATCACTTTGAAGGAAGAAAGGAAGAGAAGAATAAAAGAAAGGAAACTAAAAAAAACACAAAAAACAAACAAAAATACAGCTGAGTAAATGTAAACATTTATAGCAAATAATTTTTTTTACAAATGTTCACAGTTTTTATTGCTTTCTGGTTATCAGATATTTATTTATTGACTTTAAATAATATTCAAATTCTTTATGGAAGACAAGATAATTTGGCTTTAGATGACTGAATTTTTCTTTATGAATGTTAAATTTTACTAATATTAATATGAGATTGATGATAAAGGCCTTGTCTTTTTCATATCCATCCTGTGTGTAAACTCCAGAAATGATGTTTGTAGAACAAATCAATCTGCAGATTTAGTTTTTCTGAACAAAATTTTAAATTTCCTTCCACATTTTTCTGCTGAAACTACAATAATAAAAATGTGGAACTGTTTCTGGCTGTTCAGAGCAAAAAGAACATCTTACATCTATATCACGTTTGAACTTAGTCATAGAATGTTTTATGGACAGATTTTATGTAAGATTTTAACAGAAATGTCCCTAACTTTGTTCAACATGAATTTGTGAGGTCAAAGCCAAACCTGAGACCAGAGATATTATTAATAAAAGAGTTCCAGTCATGGATAACATCAGGTTTTGTTGTCGTTTCTCTTTGGAACAGTGCACGTATAGCTCTGTTGCTGTTCTTTGCCGTCCCAAAGCATATTTAGCCACAATAAGTGTCACATGGATTAACAACATGTATATCTGCTGCAAGAGAGGAGGCAGTGCACAGAGTCACAACAGCAGCTGGAATGGAGCTAATGACCTTTGGAAAGTCTTCAAGTGTTGAAGGGAATGGAGACTTTTCACAGAATTCAGTGTCATTCATAAAATGGCCACTAGGGGTCAGAAGCTGTGAGACGAAGTCCATTTTGTTGTTAAAGCAGCTATTGAGAAAGATGCTTTTATTTTGATGCAGTATATCCCCATTATTCCAGAGATAATACCCATGTGGAGAGAAATTGTGCTTGTAGGCCGTTTTCCACGACAACAAAACCTGTTTGTGAAAACTGGATCATTTTAGGGGAATCTTGTTTATTTGGTAGCTACAAACCAACAGAAAAGGGAGTCCTCCAGTTTGATGAAATACACATTTAGGAATAAAGTTCTATAAAGATGCATCATTTTTAAGAAAGATTTGAACCATTTGATCTTCAGAACATTGTTTAGAATTGAAAAATCAACAAAGTGGAGGCCTCCATTTTTGTAGTTGTTCAGAATTCCAGATTTTCTGATCAAGTGTGTACAGTTTTTCCACAGAAAATGAACAAGCATCTTATCAATAAATGTGACAGTTTTACAGTCCAGTGCCAGTGAGGAGGCGGCATACACAAGTCTGGAAATTCCCTCAGCTTTTGACAGAAGAGTTCACCTTTAAGTGATAAGTCTCTTTGTAGCCAAAGCTTCCATTTATTCTGCACCTTTTTAATCCTTGGCTCAAAGTTGAGATGGCATCTCTCTCACTGATTTTTAGTTCCAGTAATCCCTAAATAGTTAACCTTACTCTTTACTCGTATATCATCAATTGAGGTTATATCAGAACTTTAGAGAGCGAATAGCTCACACTTATTTAGGTTTAAGTCCAAACCTGATGCTTTAGAAAACATGTGGATTGCATTAATTGCAGGCTTTATCTGTAGGGCATTCTTTAAAAACAAGGCTGTATCATCAGCCAACTGACTTCAAAGTCTGCTTCTAGCAGCAATAGAGATGCCTTCCAACTGACAGAATTTGACAAAATGACAAAACATTTGAGCAACAACCAGGAAGAGGTAAACTGAGACAGGGCAGCCCTGTCTTAGCCCTCTTTCCAAACAAAATCTCTGAGTTGTGCCATTCCTCAGTTTTACCGAGCTATTGGCGCCAGCATAGAATGTTTTCATCACACTGCAAAAGTATGGCCCAAAACCAAAGCTGTTAAGAGCAGAAAACATAAAGGAGTGTTCAACTGTATCAAAGGCTTTGTGAAAGTCTCCAACTAAAATGAAACTGTCATCCCTAATAAGGTCAGCATCGTCTATGAGGTCTAAAACTAGCCTCATGTTATTGAAAATATGCCTGTTACTCATAAACCCAGACTGATTCTCATCAATAAGAGAGTTAAGAGCATTTTTACATCTTTTAGCAAAAACAAGAGCAAGAACTTTAGAGTCATTGTTCAATAATGAAACTGGTCTCCAGTTATCAATGAAGAGAGGCTCCTTTTTTGGTTTAGGAATTAAAGTCATCCAGCCTTGTGTCATACTTGCTGGAAGAGTCCCTTTACTAATACCTTCAGAAAACTTTGAACAGAAATGGGGCCAAAAGTTCAGCAAAATCTATCTAGAATTCTGAAACAATCCATCAACTCCAGGTGACTTATTACTCTGAAGTTGCATCATTGCATCTAATACTTGTTGTTGTGTGAGAGGGGTGTCACACATCAACCGCTCTTCCTCCGTATAGAGTTTGTAAAATCAACACATTAAACAGTCTATCCATTGCATCTTTGTCAGACTTTGTTTTAAAAAGAGAGCAAAACTCAGAAATACTGCTCTTACTTTCAGTCACAACTCCATCAATGTTCAGTTGAGACATGGCATTGTACTTAGCATGAGTTTTTTCCACTTTAACCCTTTAAGCTGCGGTCAATTTTCCCCTGAAATTTCAACTGAAGATGTACAGAAAGTAAATTGAATGCTGTTCTTGAACTGTTTGGAGTACAGGCATGGCTGGGGTCTCATTTGAAAGCTGACAACCTGCATTGTCACCCAGTGCAGTAAAAATTACTCTTGGTGCTACTGACACAGAGTTATTTATGTTGGAACACACTGAATTAGGAAGAATTTTATTCACGCCTAAATTTTTTCCCTAATAAAACACCTGAAAATTAGTGTGGCAGCACTGTGACAGCTTGAAACACAACAAGGCAACAGCCTGGGGTCTTACATAGTTCAGGACAAAATTTCAGAGCAAAACTACAAGAAATGAGTGTTTCACACATGTTTTTGTACTAATATGCCCAATTATGTCAATTTTGGACACCCTATGTACACCCTGTGAAAAAATGGTATATGGTCGTTTATTGGCCCTTTTTCACACTATTTTCACTCCAAAAACTCATAAAGAACTAAAAAAATCACTTCAGATAAGCTTCAGTGCGGATCTTGATCTGAATCAGAGGCTCAGACGGAGACAGAGAAAAGCAGCTGCAGCAGGAGAGCCGGAGGTGTGAAAACTCACACAGAGCCGCTAAAGCCCGCCTCTCGGCTATTCAGCAGCTCATTGGCTACATGCCCTGTCAGTCAAACGTTTCCTCCGGCGTCATTTTGCTCAGAATTTAGTGGAGAGATGAGAGTCACCAGATCCATCGGTCTCGGCAACGGCTGGCTGTTCCGGGTTCGGAGGCAGCGATGAGTCACTTGATTGGTTGAAATGCGGTTGGGATCGAAAGCAGAGGCTTCAGTCGCCATTTTCTGACCGAGATCGTGAGGATTACAGAAAGCTTCATAAAATTATGGATAAAAATGCAGTGAATTATGGAACGCGCAGCGCCACCGTGCGCCACGTGGACGCGCACGGAGCCGAGCTATTTGTGGATTATTTACTTATTTCTAGACATGTTTTGGACAAAATATGATACTTGCTAGTATTGTCTGGATGACTACTCTTGGATTATGGCCGGTTTTTGTGGATTATTTTCATCGTTGACCGGTAAAAGACCATCGAAACGTAAGTTATGCCCTTTATGCCCCTTTAAACTTTTGTTGTTTGTTTTAGAAATGTGTTTATATTACCCGCTGTGGTAATCACATCTGAAAGTGGTTTATGCCATTTTATTCCTCCAAGTATTTGGAAACTTCTCTCTCCATACATCACATCAATCATACTTGTCAATGAAAGAGTTGAAGTGAACATTTGGCTGTGAGCATTTAGCTGGAGGCCATCTATCATCACCTCATTCATGAGCACATTAAAATCACCTCCTACAATGAAGTAAGCCTCAGGGAATGTCTGAGTTAGAGCTGCAAGTTTACAGTCTAATGTAGGAATAAGTTTATCCTTTTCTGATGTAGAATTATAAGCGTACAAATGAACAATAATCATTGCTTTGCCATTCCAGTCTACTATTAAACAAATCAAATGAGCTTGACTGTCACAGAGTGCATCAATTTTCCAGGAAAACTCCCCTTTAAACAAGATCCCCCAGCAGAATGTTCTGTCCATGTCATCACCACATGTCGTTTCCCACTGATTTTTACACAAGTTTACATCTTTAATAAGTGAGTGTGATTCCTTGGAAAAAACCAAATCAGTTTTCAGCTGTTTAACATTAAAAATAAAGCTTTACGCTTTACATTATTCCTCAGTCCCCTAGCATTGAGTGAGACAAGTGAAAAAGACATAAAAAAGAAGAAATAAAGCAAAAAGCTTTCTAAGCTTCTAGCTATGTATATTCTGGCACACACACAAAAAGGAAAGGCAGCTCAGCGACACCTATAACCTGATGTTCTAGTTCATTAAATGAGATGTTCCAAAGGGATTTAAGGCAATGGGCTAGCATAGAGTGATATCACTGAAAAAGAGGAAAAAGAAAAGAAGAAAGTTCTGTTTTGCTGCACAATTGTAGAAAATGATTTAAAGTTGTACAGTCAGTCATGGCGCCAGTGAAGTTTGTATCAGTCTGGGAGAATGATGTCACCTCTATGAACGCTCTGGTCCTTTATCAGTGGAACAGTGTGAGAGCCATGTAACGTCCATGTGTGCTGCTGAAAGAGTCTCTGCTGCTCTGACCGTCCTCCTCCTTTCAGGGTGACGCCTGCTGGAGTCCGATGGTTGACACCAGGTCTGAGGAAGTGTAAGTGTGTTTGAATGGATTGATGGAAACAAAGCAGCACATTCAAGCATCTTCAAAGTGTCACATCTCTGAGGTCATCATCAAAGCTTTAATACTGATCACATGATCCATCAATAACTGCAGCTGTGTTGTGTTTGTTCTCTCCATCAGATTCCTGTCAACTCACAGTCGACACAAACACAGTACACGGAAACCTCAGACTGTCTGACAACAACAGGAAGGTGACATATGTGGAGGAGGATCAGAGGTATCCTGATCATCCAGACAGGTTTGACTACTGTTATCAGCTGCTGTGTAGAACTGGTCTGACTGGTCGCTGTTACTGGGAGGTGGAGTGGAGAGGATGGGTTTATATATCAGTGAGTTACAGAGGAATCAGAAGGAAAGGAGACAGTTATGACTGTGGGTTTGGATGTAATGATCAGTCCTGGAGTCTGTTCTGCTCTGATGATGGTTACTCTGTCAGTCACAATGACAGTGAAACATCCATCAGTTCCTCCTCAGTCTCTCACAGAGTTTCAGTTTATGTGGACGTTCCTGCTGGAACTCTGTCCTTCTACAGAGTCTCCTCTGACTCTCTGATCCTCCTCCACACCTTCAACACCACATTCACTCAAACTCTCTATCCTGGATTTGGGGTCTACAGGTCCTGGTCTGGTTCTTCAGTGTCTCTGTGCTGAGTCTCGTCTCCAGAGTCTCCTCCTGGTACAGAAACAGTGTTGAACAGATGGTTGAGTCTCTCCATGACTCTGTCCCTCACAAACATGTTTTCACATTCATGGATTAAATGTGTTTCTTTGTCAAATCCTTCTCAATGATTCCTTGTAAACTTGTTCCTCTTCAAAGATGAAGTTGTGATTCTTCCAGGAGCCAAATGTGGTGTTTGCGTCTTTTTCCAGTCAAATGTTGAGAGTGAAAATCAGGATGTGGTGTTCCTCTGACGCTCACTGGAACTAAAAGCATTTGAGCTGCACAAAGTGTGAAATGAGAGAGGAAGCAGTGAATCTCCAAACTGCTGACAGACTTTCACACATTATTGTCCAGTGAAAATCAGCTTTTTGTGCAGCCACACTTGATCCTGATGTGAGTCTTTAAGTCCTGTTCTAGTGATGAAATGAGAACTTCCTTCATCTGTGTCACTCTTTCCAAAGTATTCTGTGCTCTTCTGTCATTTATGTCTTATTGATAGATCCATTTTTCATTTTTACTATAAATAAGTGCTTCAATGTTTTTTCATCAGTTTTTTTTATCAGATTCTGAATTTCTGGTTTCATCAACAAATTCTATCAGATTGTATTTTTCCATCAAAGCTCCCATAACCCTAGCTATCTGTGGATCAAAATGTTTTCAGCATCGATATGATTCCAGTAGAATTTAAACCCACCAGGACTATCCAGATTACATTGAACTCTGTAAATTCTACATTTTTTAGCCTGTTTCATTCTATAAATGTTGTGTTTGGCCGTTAAAGGAGCTTTTCCTCACATTGTGCTGTATTTGAACCCTTCCATGCTCTAAATTCTTTGAACAGATCTTGTGCTGTAATCAATGTCTAACTTAGTTTTTATTTTCATTGCAGTGGTTGATTTTTCCTGAACAAGATCAATGATTTTAATACGTCTTTCTCCACTTTTATTTGCTCTGCCTGTGGCTTTTAAACTATTCTAACTTTCTTTTTTATTCAATAAATGACTAATAACACACTTTGATCTTCATGTTTGTTTGCTTATTTGTTGATCAGTGGAATTTAATTTTCCATGTTGAATAATCAACGTTTATCCTCTTCCACGGCAGAAATGAAAACAGAAAAAAGATCTTTAGTAAAGCAGTAAAACTGATGCTTTTATTTTGATCTTTTTGTCTCCATTTTTAATTCTATTTCATTAAATTTATCCCTAAAAGCAGATATAAAGAAGTCCAAAGACTAGAAGAAAAACTCCATATTTTAGTGGTGAAAAGACTCAGAAACCAAACTTGTAAATAAATGATCTTCTCTGTTTTAATTTCTATCTGTTCTTATGATCACAGTCAGTGAGCGAGTAAAACATGAACAATCTAAAGTTGTGAACTTGAACTTCTTTCAAAGTGATTTTTCTGTGAACAATCCAAATAAAGTGTGAGGTCAAAGTGTGACGGTTGGATCCACAGAAACTCCTAATATCCTGTTGAAGCGCTATAGAAGCGTCAGAGCAGCAGATTGTAAAGTCTGGTCCAGATAAGGAGCTCTACAGTGAGGCTGAGCGTCCATCAGAGCTGTCTAACCTGGACCTCACATCTCTGAAAGCGTTGGAGCTCATTTTTAATCAGCTTCATCTGGACAAACTCACCACACATTGGACCTTTTTACAACCACTTTCTCACCTCAGATCATCTGAAAACTACATTTAGTGTCACAATAACAGCAGGATTCCCAAAATACTTGAGTTTCCTCTGAAAGTTTCCTCCTCGCTCTTTGCTGCTGCTCTAAATGCATTCTGGGATATTTGGCTCCCCAAGTTTTTTGTTGTTTTATCTTTTATGAAGCATAATTGAACAACAAATAGGCACCAACTGTGTCCTACAATTCCACTGGTCCAAGCAGAAGAGAAGCAGAAAAGAAAGAAAGAGAATAATCAAATCAGACAGCTTGAAATAAATGAACTTCTCAGGGGTTCATCAGTTTATAACATGAGAATCTGAGACAGTCTGAAGGAACTTCTATTTGAGCGTTTGATTAAGGAGGAAAAGAAAAGTTTCAAACTCAGAGCAGCCTTCAAAAATCTACATCTGTGTGTCTAAAACTCAGCAGTTCTCATTCTAGGATTCCACATAAATTCCAGATGTTTGTTGTGCATAAAGAGAGCAAACTTGATAGAATTGTATTCACAGACAGGTTGAACGTTGTTTGTTAGCAACCATTCATGATTGTGTCCCTAAAGCTCCTCACAATAGTTCAGGAGGAGAACAGATGTTCTGGAGGTTCACATCTTCTCCATCAATGTGCATGTGTTCTTCTCCACATGAAATCTCCTTCTGGAACATTCTCTACATGGAGAAACATCAGAAAGAGTTTAGAAATGAACTTCTTTCATTTGAGCTCAGAAAGGAAAAGACAAATATCTGCTTGTGACTTTGATAGAGTCAGTCTGTGGAAATGTTGGAGATCCAACTTTTCTTTGAGCAGGAAGAGGAAAACATTCTTTAGTTCCTGATCATCTCACAATGTTGTTCTAACATTTAACGTGTCAAAATGTTTCTCTGTCAATAAACAGCGTGTTAGAATGAGGAGTTCACATGAATTCTGGAACATTCCTTTGATCACTGGAACAGCTTTGATTAGCAGAGAATGTTGTTTCCAGCAGCAATCTGAAGTCAGTTTACTTTGAAAACCACTAGAACATCTTCATCCATTCAATGTGTTCCTTTCTCCATCCAATCCTTCACAAAGACACATTTCCTCCTGTACAAATCCTCCTGTTCTTCCACATTGTAGCTTTGTGTGGACTGAAGTTCTGCTTCTAAAGCATTTTCCAGGAGAAGAACAGCTGCATGTGGAAATGGGATCATTTAAAGGATGGAAATGACATGTTAAAGAGAATGAGACAAAGATGAGGCGCTAAGGTAAAGCACAGATAATGTTCCTGTTTTCTAAAGTCATTTCATGGAACCATTCATTGTTTGTCCATCAGTGACATTCAAAGCCCCTCCTCTACTCATTTTACCACATCACCTTTTAGCATCAAATCACATCACAGTCAATCTGCTGGATTTTCTTCATCCATCCATGTGAAACACATCAAGAATCTGCTGGATAAATCCATCCTGAAATCCTTCCATTTCTGTCCTCAATATTCTACCAAATATCAAAGATTCCTTTGGAAGCAGATCTTCAAGGATTTTACATTTGATTTCCACCAATCAGAATGTTAGAAGTTTCCCTGTTCATCAGATTTTACTGATAGTTTCTCCAAATGTTTCAGCTCATTTTTACTGGAATATTCTGAAGTAAACTTTGTGTTTTCTGGTGAATGGATCAGATCTCACATTTAGTTTCAATCAAACCCTGAGGCTTCTGGAAAATACACACAGCTTTAAAATAATGTTGGATCATCTGTGACTGTGTCCTTATTAAATGCTTTTAGACTTTCACTATTTTAACCCTCGTGTCCTTTTAAAGTTTGAAAATGTGGAAAATAATAAATATTTCCACAGAGAAACTTCTGATGTCCACATTTGAACATTTTTGGGACATTTTTGAACATTTTTTGGTGGAAAAAGAAGAAATGTTTGTAAAGAACATTCACATAAAAATCAACCAAAATCCAGTAAATTCTCTGGATTTTGGTTGATTTTTATGTGAATGTTCTTAAAGAAAATATCAGAAGTTTTACTGATAAATATGGAATCACTTTAGATATTTTTAGGATTTTTGGAAGATTTTTACTCATTTTTTGAAAAATATTTACATAATTTTCCTGCCAAATTAGAGGGATTTTGTTTTGTTGTTTTTTTAAATAAAACTTTAAGTGAATTCTTGGAATTTTCTTCCTGAAGGTTTTTGCACATTTCCATAAATTTGGTGAATTTTTTTGCTGAATTTCTGGATTTTTTTCCTGTTTTTTGGTGGCGTAAATGAAGCCAACAGGAGGGTTGATATCCAGAGCTAATAATAAACAGCAGAGGACTGATGGGTCTCCTTGGTGTTTGCTCCTGTTAACATCTCATCTTCTAGTAGTTCCACATTGAAGGAATTCTGCTGGACAACACTGAGAGCATATGAATGAATTTTCCATCCAAAATAATGCAGTGAATGTCAAATAAAGTGGTGCTGAAGCTCGTCAGAAGCTTTCAATGAATGTAGAAAGAGTGTAAAAGCAGCATCCTCTACCAAATGAGCACAATCCATCAATCATCATCAAAGTGTCCAAATTCCAGAGAAGACATGAACTGCAGATTGGAAATGAGTCAAAGGATCCATTTCAAACCATTTCTAGACCATGATCACAAAGTCAAACACTAGATTGTTCTTTGGTCCTTTTCTGTCTCATTTTCACAATATTTTCTCTGCTTTTTGTCTCATTTTGTGTCTTTTTTCATCTGACTTTTGTAGTAAAAAGCGCTCCGGCCCACTTGAGATCAAACTGGGCTAAATGTGGAACCTGAACTAAAATGAGTGTGACTCCCTGATTGAAAGCTTCTTTGAATGCTTCAAACAGTCCTTCTCTAATATGAGCCCAGAAAAACGGATCAAAGTTGGTTGTAAGTCCATCTGGAGCCGCTGATTTCCCCAAAGACATTTTCATTCCAGCTCTATCAATCTCTCCAAACACGTGCTTTTAAAGTCAGTCTGAGGAAGAAATGCTTTGACTTTGAAAGAAAAAGCTGCTGAATGTAAATGCTAATAGAATCTAAATCTTTCATCTGCTCTTTCTTCTGGATTGCTCCCAGTTTGATCATCAACATTTAGAGGCTGATTGCATTTCTCTCTAATCCACTGAAATAGGAACTGTTTTTCTCCCATCTTCCATCCATTTAGCTCTGGATGCTAGAAATGCACCTGGTGCTTTATTCCAATCCAATTCATCTCCTTTAGATTGGAACCCAATCACTTCTTCTTTCTTCCTCTCAGAGAACACATTCATTTTACAACACTCATTCATATCATTCATCAACTGTCTTTCTCATTCTTTGGCTTTCTGACACATTCTTTGACCACAATCTACTGAGTTTTCTCTCACTTTATGTTGGAAAAATTCACATTTACTTCCAGAAGAACCAACGCCATCGTCTGACTTTACTGAAGATCAGATTTTCTCTCCATGCTACAGTCCTGCTCATCTTCATTGAATTTCCAGTCTTTCTGTCTAAATGTTCTTCCTGTTTCAGGCATTAATGGAACAGTAATTCCACAGGGATCAGTAGTCTGTAGCAGTCAGTAATCTGTCTGTCTCTCACCATATTTCAGTTGTGTGAAAGGGACACGTGTAGAATTCTGTGAATTATTCACTTCAAAACTATATGTTTATGTTTGGACATTAAACTATGTATGTCACAGTGAAAATATGATAACATGTCATACATCTGGTAATGAATAAACACAAGAATTCATCCTTTCCACCTCAACAGGAGGAATAAAGAAGAAATCAGATTCAATCTCACAAATCAATAACTCGACTTCTATACGACATAGAAGTGTGATTTTTGGATATGAGAGAGATGAAACACTGTCAGGAACTTTGGTAAACCTGAAAAAACAAAATACATCTCAGAAATATTAATTTTGAAGAGGTTCAGTTCCTTCAGTTGTGCTCAGGTCGTAAAAGTTTTATGGCTCCCGGAGACAGACAGAGATGTCTTTAGACAGGGAGGGGGAGGAAAGATGGCATTCCTGAGAGGGTGAAAAGGAGGTTTTAGGCTGAAAAAGAATTAAAACATTCATAGCAGAAAAGTGAAAGTCATTGTCTTTCAAAAAGAAACAGTTCTTCCAGGTGCAGGTTCAGCAGGGAGATCCATCTTTCTGTGGATGAAAACACACAGAAATACAAAATGTCCCAGCTTTCCTCCAGTACTGGGTGTTGGTCAGCGCTGCAGAGAGAGCTTATGTGAGTTTGATCGGCTCAGGAATTCCAGAGGCCGTCGCTGAATTCCTACACTGTTAGAAATTCCTTCATCTGTTTAACAGCGCTTGAGAAATTTAGAAAAACAAAACAAATCTTAAATTTCACAGCAGGCCTAAAAGTTTTGTCTTCAACTCTACTTGTGATTTTAGGGATTTCTTTCTATGGTGCAAAAAAGCAACACTGGGCTTTAACGGATGCTGTTATTTACACTGACGGCCCCATACACTGGGTCAGGAGTAAATTAATCAGTTGTTCCATCTATATAATAATAAACAGGATCTGTACTGTATACCATGGCCTATGGGGGTCAGTTTAAAGGTTTAGCCAGTTAATTTAGTCTAGGATTAACAGTATATTAGCAGGTACACACATCAACAGCAGTGTGATGCTCGTTTGTGCTTCACTTATCAAACAAACTGCTGCCTTCAGTTTCACATATAAGGAGACAGAGGAGAATGAAATCCACCATAAGAGTCCTCAGACACCAGGAATCATTAGAATGTTCAATATGTAAATAGAAACTAGTAGTGGAGGACTGATTCAATACAATTCCACTTTTTTAAGTTGAAAATAATAAAGTTGTAATAAGATCATTTTCTTCCAGCTTTTCTGTTGTGTATTCTAACAGGGATTGTAATTAGAGCTTTGACTTGTTAAATTAGTTTGCATTTTATTTTGCCGTATTCAACAATTTCACATCAATACAATTCATTTTAAGATACACATTTTGATCCTATTGACTCATCAATGCCTGATCATCTGTGGATTTTGTTAAGTTGTAATATTTGCATTCACTGCTGCAGTTTTGTAACGTTTTCACAAGATCCTGAAAAATTCAAACAATGATAAAGTCTCATTGTTTTCTTGATTAGAGGCTAAAAACAGTTTAAAAAGGAAAAGAAATCACATTAATATCATCAGTGGGTTTCAGCGGGTTCAATCTGCAAAGATCACGTTTAATATAACTCAATAATCAAATCAAACTGTGAGAAATATATTGTACATATAATCTATTACAATAATTAAACATCAGACTAAATGAATGCATCTTTTCCTGCTTATCTGATAACTGTGTATTTCCTTCTCTTGTTTTTTCCTCTAGAAGGAGTTATTGGTCCGTAGGTGTACGTTTGTTTTCAGGTCCTTAGAACAAACTGCTGAGATGTCTAGTTATGTGAGTTGTCTTTTACACTTCTAATTAAGGTTAATTAAGCTGAATTAGATCAGTTAACTGTGGTAATATCCTTTCCTTTTCTAGGATTAACTCTGAATGACTGCCTTTATTTTATAGGATGCTGGTACGTGTAAGAAATGACTCCTACCTCTGTTTTATGACTCTGTACTGTTCTCAGAGAATTACCGCACAGCACAACAGCATGGAACTGAAAAAAATGGAATTAAAATAACAACTGTAAAATTCAGCTTCGTAGTGGAAATAGTCTTTGCAACAGTGTTTAGACATGTGATGAATTCTGGTAGCAGTCTGTTATAACTGGGTTATATTTTGAACAGTTTTGACACCATTTAAAAGGTATTTTAAATGTTTAACTGGAAATTATAGTCTGCTGTCTCACACTGACCACAAATCACAAGACACGGTTTGTCTTTTTTAAAACTTCAATAGAATTTAACTTTGAAATTGTTCATCAAATTTTCACTATTTTATTGTCCCGTCCTGCTTACAGAAAATCTTGTTACCATAGCAACCAAATCTCAGTCTCATGTTTGTTATAGCATTGTTCTGAGCTGTAAAGTCATTATTCAGGTCATGTGTAGCATGTGGAGCTTCATAAAATCCCATCAAACTGTCCTGTCGTGTTGATAGGACTTCTGGCTCAGACTCCATGCAGTTCATTGTGGGTCATGTCCATTAAACCAGTGATAACAGATATTTAGCTGTGAGTCTGCAAGGGCTGTCATATCCAAATGCAAACTAGAGACATGGAGCAAGTTAAACATACCAAAAAGAACTGGTCACCTCGGGTGGTACCGTTATCTGATAGTTTGGGTCCTGGCCTAAGGACTAGAACATTTGTGAGAAGGGGGGCCAGAGGGGACCGGAGTTGTGGTTGTACCTGTCACATACACACTTAGGGCAATGAAAGGTCAGAAGGCTCAGACAAGAGTATGTTAAACTATGAACAAAGGATAAAAGTATTAGATCATAATTAACCTTAGAGAACGAAAAACAACAGATAATGTTTATGAGAAACACTTCCCAGATAATAGTACAATAGGGACAAGTATAGAAATCATATTAATCTATGAGGATCTTAAACTAGAAATAAAGATAAAATTAGATGAATCTGCCCATATATCGATCATGGATCTACCTATATATCAGTAATGAAATAGTTACATGGAATCTTTTAAATATAAATTGAATAAAACTAAAAAATAATGAAACCCAAGTTCAGCACAAACTGAGCAGAAGCTGAGCCCCTTTGTCTGCAGAAAACTGAACTCTTAGGCTGTACAAAGGTCACAGGAAGCCACACCGAGGCTGACACACACACACACACACACACACACACACACACACACACACACACACACACACACACACACACAAAGTATTCTGATTACAGGATGAAGACGGCTCGGATTGGATGAAGACTGAAGGCATCCGGCAGAACTTCCTCAGTGTGGACCAATTAGATAGTTGCACATTCTCAGTTAAAAACCTCTGTATTAGCGACAGACAGGCATTCTCTCCTTGTGAACAGCTGCATGCAGAAAAATTGTCTTATATTAGCCAACTGCTGTCAGCTAGATCAAATGAGAATCTGCATGCATGCATTTCTGATTATCCAGTGCTTTACTAAATATTCTTAAATGGATATTTTTGAGTTTTGAGTCTTCTGTGGTTCCTCAATAACAGTTCCAGAATCCGTCCTGACACTGGCTGTTAGCAGTTCGGAGACTGTCAGACGTTACTGTGGACCAGCTCCTGGACAGACTCTATGACCAGAGAAGAGAAGGACGTCATCAGAGCACAGACCAGAGCAAATAAAGCACGGCAGCTCATCAACCGGGTTCATAGAAAGGGACCTGATGCTGTTTCAGTTCTGAAAACTGCTCTTCATGAGGTCGATCCGTTCCTTTTCAGAAACCTGAAGCTGGAGTAAAAACAGCAAAGTGTGGGGCTGAGATGTTTACCTCCTGTAAGAACTGGTCTGTGTGCACTCACACATTACCTTTAAATGACAGGCTCTGCTGCTTAAAGTCTTTGACTCTGAAACTGATTTGATCACTATAATCCAGATAAACCTGGACTGCTTCTGACATGTTGAGCAGGTTCCTCCCAGCAGGTGTGTGTGCAGGAAGTCAGTCTCTGGATTTAACCAAAATAAAGATGGAGTGGTTCAATCTAAGAAGATGAGACTCAGAGTTGTTGTTTCTGCCACTAGATGGAGACGGATCTCTGCTGCATGAGGCAGGAATGAAACCCAGAGAAACAACACAAAGATGAGGCAGATTAGACACCTCATCCTGACTGAGATTCTGATACAATCTTTATTTTCTTCTCCAGAATTTATTTTCAGATCCACTTTTATTTACAAGTCAGGACTCTGTGGGATTCAATCTGGGAAAGTCGTGTTGTTGATCCACCACTAGATGGCAGCAGAGACTCACACACAAACCTCTGTTCTGTATCCAAACCGCTCAAATGTTTTCTGTTTGCGGACAATACGACTTTATTTTGGTGGGGATGATTTAACACAGGTGTTGAATGTGGTTGAACAAGAATTTAAAAGAATAAAAACATGGTGTGATGTAAATAAATTATGGTTGAATCTTGAAAAAACAAACTTTATGATATTTAGTAACAGAGGGAGAGACACTGGTGCTTTATTATAGATGGTACTGAAATCAGTAGAGTAACAGAAACCAAGCTTCTGGGTGTTATTCTGGATGAAAATTTGTGTTGGAAATCACATATCCAGTATACAAAGGTAAAATATAGAAAACAATAGCTCTGTTACACAAAGTAAAGGATTCACTGGATAACAAAGCATTGTTCATTTTATACAACATGATTGTTCCTTATCTGACCTACTGCAGTGAAGTATGGGGAAACACCTGCAAAACATGCTCAGTCAGTTTTCATTTTGCAGAAAAGAGCCATAAGAATAATCAGCAGAAAACGATACAGAGGTCCTACTAATCCATTATTCCTTCAGTTAAAATGACTGAAACTTCAAGAATTAGTAGATTACAATATTCTGCAAATGATGCTGAAAGCTCACACAAACACACTGCCAGTTAACATCCAGAAAAGATTTGGAAAAAGAGAAAGCAAGTATGACTTAAAAGGAACAGAGATCTTTAAAAAAACAAGTTTCAGGACTGAAATGATGGAACGTCTGTAAAAGGAGTCAGTTTATGGAACAATCTGAAGAAAGAAATCAAAGAATCTAAATCAAACACCACATTTAAAAGATTCATTAAAGAAATATAATGAAATATATTAGTTACGGTTGATTGTCACTTCATTGTCTTTTTTGTGTGAACAGACTGAATGTAACTGGAGAACAAAATAGTATGTGACAGTTTTCTTTGTTGTTGTTTTTAAGTTCACTTTTTGTAACTGATTTCTGTGGATAAAGACAAAATAAGACTCGTCTTCTTTCTGCTGCCTTTCATTCCAGTTTGGAGACTTTTCATTTACATAAAACATTTTTTTATTTTACAAATGAATGAAATAAATAATGAATGAAATGAAATATCAGAGGGAAAAGTCCACATGTGTCTTATTGTGATGGTCTGTGGTGTTAACAGTTTCTTTGTGTTTCTTTGTGTCAGAGTTTCCAGGAGACGTTCCGTAGAAGAACCCAGTCAGTGATCAGAACAGCTGATATGTGTTCGTCTCTGTTTGTGCTCCCATCGCTCAGGAAAAGCTCAAAGCTTCATGTTTGATTGTCCTTTCACACAATAAATCCTGGAAAGAATCAATATTTAACTGTCACTTTTTAACCAGTTTACTGTTCCTTCACAGATTTTCACTGTTTTGATCAATTACAGGAAAATCAAAGGAAAAAAAGAATTATTTTACATGTTAACAGTAAAAAACAAACACATTTAAAAAACAGGTCAGAGCTGTTAAACACATTCAGGTCAAAAATCAGTATTTGTATCAAAGCTCATTGTTTTTAGCTCATTTCTACCACATGCTATGAATGAACTTGTTCCACCTTTAAGATGATCTATGGCAGGTCTCTCTCTCTCTCTCTCCCTCTCTCTCTCTCTCTCTCTCTCTCTCTCCCTCTGTCTCTCTCTCTCTCTCTCTCTCTCTCCCTCTCTCTCTCTCTCTCTCTCTCTCTCTCTCTCCCTCTCTCTCTCTCTCTCTCTCTCTCTCTCCCTCTCTCTCTCTCTCTCTCTCTCTCCCTCTCTCTCTCTCTCTCTCTCTCTCTCTCCCTCTGTCTCTCTCTCTCTCTCTCTCTCTCTCTCTCCCTCTCTCTCTCCCCCCCCCCCCCCCCCCTACAGGTGAGTGTGGTGCTGATGAGGAGTCCAGGTGTTTGTCATCAGTAATCAGTGGATCGTTGCTAATCAGTCACTCCAGCGTTCCTTACAGACAGCCTTCAGTGGTGTTCTGATGCAGGACCGTCTTAGTCCCTCCATGCTGACTTCTGCCTGCTTGTGCTTTCCTCATTCCTCCGGTCCGTTGCTCTGTTTCCTGGTCCTCTGTGGGTTCTGCTGGATCCAGAGGATTCTACCGTACTTCCCATGGTTGTGTCCACATGTTGGAATGAGAGGTTCCCTGTGAAGAACCAAGAGGAGTCTCCTTCCCCGTGTGGACGTTCCCCCTCCTACAGTCAGTAAGGTTCTCCAGCCATAGTGACACCAGACGGAGGTTCTGCTTTTCCATTCTATGACCTGTTCCATCAGCTCCCTACCTTCAGGCTTTAATAGCTTAGAGTTTTTGGTTTCTGTGCAGTTACTGGTTGATCAGGTTTCTGCTTAGTTTAGGTTTCCATAGTTCTGTAGTTTTCCTGCCTTGGTCTTTCCAACAGCAGGTTAACTGTAGTTCTGAGTTTAGTCTTGGTTCTTCCTCCTCCTGCCTCTAGAGGCTCCAAGGTTCACTTTTCTTGAGGATTAGCCCGGTTCAGATAGTTGGTTCTGGTTCCAGTTCTTGTATTTTCCCTGAGTTGTGAATCAAAGCTTTCTAAATGGTAATTCTTTCTCCTCTGATTTCCTGCTATTGAGCCTCCAGCATCCGCCGTAACAGAAATATTCTGTTGTGTGAAGTAATATTGATCCATGAGGAGCAGCTGGACCAGAGACTTTCTGTCTGACCTCTGCACGCCTTCATTGATACCATTTACTGCCTTCATTTGGTGTCTTAATTAGTGTAACTGTAATCTTTCACAGTGTTTAAATGAGCAGAAAATGTTGGTGTTTTAGGAATGTCCATTTACCTTCTAGCAGGTCAAAATAGTTCATTTTAAAATGATTTAGTAAAAACCCCAGCAGTGTCTCCAGGTCAAATCCAGCATTTAAAGGCTTTAATCCTGATCATTAATGGATGTTTAGTCCTGAAAGTGGAGGAATAAAATAATGGAGAATCTTTTTCTTAGAGGAAAGTTAAAAATCTCTTCTTGTAGTGTTTTCCTTCCTGGAACATTCAGTCTTTAAGGGGCTCTGTGGAACTTTTTCAACATAAATACTTTAGTTCTAAATGTGCTGCAAAAACACTGAAACAGAAGAAACACAAACCTTCAGTAAGTTCACTCTGATGTTCTGTAAACTAATGAAACTCCATCCAACCATCAAAGGGGTCCTGCTGATCAGACCTTCAGCTTTTTACTTCCAAGTATCGTCTGTTCAGGCCTTAACTTTCCAATCTCATTGTGGTTGAAATGAATGAATGAACGCTGAAACCTTGTCAGAAGGCGTCTTATTGTCTTTGTTCCAGTGCTCAGTCCTTGAGGTGACCGTCTAAACTCTTTAGTTTGGTATCTTGGTGTTCTCTGATCCTCTCTTTGGGACCATTCCAGGTTCATTACTGTTCACTATCATGGATTTGGACCAACAGCTGCACTATGGACCCACGCCATTTTTACTGTGGATTCTATCACATCTAGAAGCTCAGAGCCATCAGAGCTGCTTCACTCATTCATGAGCTGAGACTGTTAATGATGTACAGATGCTTTATTGCTGAGAGCTGCTCTTATTTCAGGCCTTGAACATTGGACTGTTTTATCACAGGGTTCTGTCACCAACACAAGATCACAGGTTGAGGTTTTACAATCAACCATAAACCTCTAAAAGTGAACTCAGAATGTGAGTTTACAAGGTTCCTATTGGCTGAATCCTTCCAGACAGTCTCTGTCTGATCCATGCTGCTCTTCTTTAGAATAAACTTATTATTCAATTCAATTTTATTTCTATAGCATCAATTACAGTCAAATCGTCTCAAGACGCTTTACAGAACCCATATGCCTGACCCCCAGAGCAAGCCCAAAGGCGACAGTGGCAAGAAAACACCCTTTTAACAGGGAAGAAACCTCGAGCAGAACCCGGCTCTATATAGGGGGGACCCATCTGCCTGCTGGCCGGGGGGGTTGAGAGGGACAGAGGAGGGCAAGGGGGAGGGATGGGAGAAGAGGGAGGGTGGAAAGCAAGGAAAACACAACACACATTTGGATACATGTATGACAGGATATGTGACACAGACAAAGTATAAGCTAACATTGAAAACTGACTCATAGTTTACTCTGATGATGTACGGCTCTGACATTAAACATACTCCATATATAGCTAGCAGTAAAATTCAAACAGTATGTAAGTTAGCATAACAGTATAGTGAAGGCGATGCAGAGTTGACTGGTGGAAAAGGGGAGTTGGAAGCAGAGGGCTGGAGGAAGGTCAGCAGCAGCATCCCACACTGGACATGATGGAGACTGGACCAGCTGGTGGAACATCAACCACAGATCTGAAGCATCCAGCTCTGGGACCAGGGACACTCGGAGAAATAGCACAGGGGGAAACAGAGTGAATGTACTGCAATAACGGTATACATATTAAATGTAAAGGTAGATAGAGAAGGGCTCAGTGCGTCAAGAAAAGTCCCCCAGCAGCCTATAGGCCTATAGCAGCATGACTAGAGGCAGAACGAAGGGACGTCCAAGAGGGAGTCAGCTGTGCAATGAAGACACAAGCCGAACCTCTGTGGGTCACCCAGTCAGCCCCAACTATAAGATTTGTCAAAAGGAACGCTTTAAGCCTGGTCTTAAAAATAGAGAGGGTGAAGTGAGTCAGTGTCAGCGGACGTTTCTTCTTCACCTGCACATCATGGATGTCTGACAAACTAAATATTCTACACAACTTGATAAACGAGCCAAATCCAATCAGATTCAGTCTCTAAAAGTAGCTGCTGATAACATCTGGACATTATTAATGTTCCACAATCACCAGAACATGATGAGCACTTTGATCTGTTCCAACAAAACATCTGTGAGATGTGGAACAACAACTTTATTACTGATAAACAATCCTTCAGAGGATGGAAACAATGAAATATCAGAGCAGGAGCTGTAGTTTGATCAGCAGGAGCCCAGTTGATGGTTGGACAGAGTGTCATTTTCTACACAGCATCAGAGTGAAGTTGTTGGATTTTCTTCCCAATAAAAGTGGTTGAGATGATTGATGTGATCAGCTCCTTCATCAACATGTGAATGTGTAGAAATAAAGGCCAGAGTGAGGCTGTGGTCAGAGAGGAGGAGCTTTCTTAGTCCTCAGCTGTTTCCAGGAAGCTGCTGCAGCTTCATCATGTCTCATATTAACGTCATCTAAAGGTGCAGCAGCTTGATCTTTGCTCTTTGTGTCCTCAGAGTGACGTGCAGCCTGCAGACACAGAGGAGGATTTTCTCTCAGAGCCTGGTCCACACAGCAGAGAGCTGCAGAGGAAGAAGCTGAGTGAGTGGAACTTTGCTTCTCTTTGATTCAGACACAAAAGACAGAATAGAAATCAGCTGATCACAAGAGTCCGTGTGAAAGGACAGAAACAGACCTGAAAACACTGATAAAGAGTCAAAGAGAGCAGAAAGAAATCCAAGAGAACAGCTTTGATTACTGTCAGGAGAAATGTGGGGAGAAGAATCCTCACAGAAGTTTGTGTTTGGTTGAAAAGTTGAAGAATGAAAAGTATGTGGAGTCCATGAGAGGACATTTAGTGCAGTAATGATGTGTTTAGTAGCAGTCAGTGTTTGGTCTGGACTCTGAACAGGCTCAGTATAAAAACTATAAAACCTGATATGAGGCTCTGATCCTTTATAAGATAGAAAATCATTTAACCTGAAGGACATTCTGATACACAGAGTACTGCATCCTACTACACACAGAGTACCATGTATCCTACTACACACAGAGTACATGTATCCTACTACACACACAGTCAGGGCTGGTACAGTGGGAGCGTTTCACTCGCATATGCGCCTAAAAATAGATCGGTGCGAGTAGAAAAATAAAAAGGGAAGCACGCGTGCGAGTACAGATGTCAACCCTATTATTCGCATTTCTCCTAAAATAAATCCACACAAAGTGGATCAAACTAAAAGTCACAGCCTACACCTTCTTCTTCAACAACTTTTTTTCCCACATCGGCGCTAAACACGACATTGTCAGAAAACCCGTGAGCTCCTCTGACTCTCAGACCGTCTCCCCCATAGATCTATACAAACATGTATATATCTATGGTCTCCCCCCCCCCCACAGTACCGAGCATCACACAGACCGACGCACTTTCTTAAAGCGACAGGCTCCTATTTCTGTCTTTAGCTTTTATGAACACATTAACTTGAAATAACAAATACTGTGTCTGTCTAAATTATAATAATGCAAATTACACTAAGTTAAGCATGTAAAACAGTTAAATACCATAAAGTAAAACTGAACTAAATTGTCATCAGTTAACACAATCTATGCATTCTGCACCTATAATCAGACTCCCTAAGAATGCAAGATATGGCATCAAAATATGTCTGGTATTTATGTATAAAGTCTTTAATATAAGTATAGTTCTTAAGTATAAAGTTATTTGTAATTGTTGTTGTTTTTAATTGGGCCAGTTAACAATATAATAGAATTTAAATTTCTTTAAATCCCACTCACCTGGGAAATTATTTGCTACAACAGCTAAAACACCAAATCACAAGTCTAAAAATAAACTAGTAAATTACAGTCTGTAAGAAACAGATAATAAAATAAGGGCTAAATGATCACAGTATGGCAGATTAAGAACAGAGAGACTGTTTCAAAACTAGACTTTAACAGAAATATGCAGGTTGAGTTAACTGTGCAGATTGTATGATATGAAATATAAAATCTGGAGTCAGAATTTATTGGGCCACTTAACAAAATATGACTTCCCTCTTATTTGGGAATGGCAAGAAGGTGACAACCGTTCCAAACTTCTCCGCTTCATCTGCTCCTCTGCTGCTGCTGTATAGGTCTTGATGTACATGGTGGCTTCCACCGAGTTTTTTGATTGGAAATTGGAAAAATGTAACACAATGCCATCTGAGTGATGATGGAAAATATGACAAAAGAAAGAAGTCAGTAGACCAATCACACTCCAAATGAAAGGAAGCCATATTGGTGAAAGTTTTGTTTTCTTTGGTGACAAAAAAATCAATAATTCTTTACAAACTAATTACAAAATACACATACATATGTACACCTCCTGTTATGAGAACAAAATCAAACATAATTCTTTGCAAACTATTTACAAAATACACACACACACACTCTAAACATGGGCTTTGGTGTTTCCTTGTGACGGATGTAGTATAGATGTCCATCTGTAAAAATACATTGGTTTATTAGTTCACAAAGTCCTGAGGACCAGTGAAGCTGCTGTATCTGACACTGGTGAGGGATGATAATCTATTTAGTGGGAGAAGCTTTGTTTGTGCAATGTCACTGTTAGAACTGCATCCATTTATTTGACCACCACTGAAGACCTCATGAGGATCAGCTTGGAGGGGCCATGTCTGGAGGACTTTGATCCAAGTCCTGCTGTGGACCGCTGGATGAACTCAGCCAAGCGTGCCAGGACGACTTGAATACAAAAAGATGTGGGACAGGGATGTTCTCTGTGTTAAAGAACTGAGCCGACTGCTTGGCTTGTTGTGTGAATGTTAATAATAAAACTGTGCGACTCATAGTGAAAATTCATAGTGCTCCTAAATGTTTTTCACTAGGAGCACCTGTGCTCCAAGTGAA
>NC_067134.1:475484-527889 GCF_021347895.1 Acanthochromis polyacanthus | reverse complement strand
TCATGGACATTTTCACCACATTGGCAAATGCTACTCCACTCACTTTATGTTTGTCAACCTCAACACCACATAAACTGAAGCGACAATCATGCATGGCAATCACCCAATACTATACCACACATGAATTTATCTGCATTTTAAAGAGTTGATTTTCAATCACAGTTTAACACATTACTCTGAGCATTTTTATCAAAAGAAATTTTAACCATTTTATAATTTTTACTTCAAGGTTTTAAAATTATTTAAAGTGCATAAAGTGCTTTTTAAAGTGCAATCCTTTCCAGATCCAATAAATAAATAAAGGGCATCGTAAAAACCCACCATTACAAACAGGAATGAATTCACTGGTCTTAGCTGGAACCCTCTAATTAGCACCAATTAGCCTGCAATCTTATTTTCAACTGAACAATTACAAAACACACAGAAATTATTGGTAACAGACAAAGTTGACAGCAAGCCGCTCGTGCTGACATCGATCTCCGTGGCTAATGCTAATGCTAACACATACTGCAGTGGCACACATCGGCAGCTTAAACAGTCTTTTAGAGTCTCCACAATTCTGCTCTTACCGGCTGCAACCCGGATTTTGGAGATGAAAGCAATCCTGCACAGTTTGCCGCAGATCTTGATGCTTTCCCAACAGAAACTCACGGTCACTGTTTGAACGCGGTCATTCATTCTCAGTCCTCCTCAGTGCTGCGTGTGTCCCCTTTTATGCCGCCGGTGGCAAACCTGCAGCCGCAGATTGTTTCCGCCCCAGCTGAGTGTAGGACCTGTGCGTAAATGCCTCTCCTTTGAGTTCTCAGCTCCTTCCACTTTGACTTGACACTCATTCATAAAACACATCAAAAATAAAAACAGACATTGTGCCAAAGTGTTTTCCTGCAGACATATCAGATTGGTTTGACAAATGAAATGAAGCAGTTTAAATACTGAGGTTCAGACCCTCCAGTATTACTGATCATCGAGACAAACTAACATGTTGAAATATGAAGGTTTAGACCCAACAGTGTTAGAAATGATGGAGATTCATCAGACTCATTTAAATATTATTATTATAAATATGTATAAAATGACCACAATATGAAATATAACTACCACAACTGGGTAAAAAATGACCAAAATAATATATAAAACTAGCAGAAACATGTATAAATTAACCATAATATGTGATAAAAGCACCACAAATATGTATAAAATGGCCAAAATATTTGATAAAACTATCACAAATATGTGTAAAATGACTAAATTGTGACGTAAAACCACCACAAATATGTTCAAGATGACCAAAATATGATTGAAAACTACTACAAATGTGAAGGAAAAATTACTCACTTTCTCACTACTGAGGTGTCCCTTCAGCTGTTTGTTCATGTCGGTACCAAGTCACCCCAAATTACAAGACAAGATGTCACCCTTGACCGATGGTTCTCCTAAACTGAGGATGCAAACCTGCTTATGCTCTCTCCTTCCCTAATATAATCCTGAGACAGACAGATGCTTGGTAAAGATAACATAGGAATGAAAGACAACTATTGGGCTGACAGCATAAGAACAACAAGGTTATATTGCAGTATTCTTGGCCGGATGGAGCCTGAGTTAACAGTCCTGTATCCATATTTGGAGTGTATCCTTAAACATGGCATGTCTCCCAAATGGTATACATACCCAAGGCCAGAGAGACTCCTTAGAGCTGATGCTGCCAGTGCTCACATCACTGTGTTACTCACTGTATCATGTCTCCTGATATCAGTAAACCTTATTCTCAACATAAGCCATCTGAGTCTCCAGAGTGTCTCTGAGTTTGCCTCCTGATTTCCTCTCCTGACATCGCAGAGTTCCTTAACAAACTGGTGTCACGAGAACAGGATCTCCACACAACAAAGACTGGTAAGTGCAAATTTTAACAAATTTTGCAAACTGCCATGTCTGAGTTTGGTGAGATTATGACCTGTTAAGATTTTTTGTGGATAATAATTTCTTATGATACCGAATCTGCGATTGTCTGATATCAAATTTGGACATTACAGTTTTTCTCCATTGGTTTGGCTCATTTCTTGAAACCGAGATGAGATTCTGAAAACAACATGGACAAATACCGAAAGTAACCTGCAGCTGCTGACAACAGAATGGCATTTCTCATTGCTTTCATCAAATTACAGATGCTTTAGTACATGTCTCAATTGTTTTACTGCATCTCTGTTTTGGTTATGTACAAGTAGCCTAAAGTTAGCACAATTAACTCACATTTAGTACATTTTCCAAATGAATAGATATTCCTGATCTAGCTGAATTAGCTGATTCTCAGTCAAATGGTCGTCATCTCCAAAATGTGTCAGTATTGGTTCATTGTGTGATCCATCATATGCAGAATAGTTTGTTCAATTGTCAAAATTGGTTTTGAATATAATACCATAAAATATATATGTATATTTTTTAAATACTTGGCAGTAAATGACAGTCAGGTGAAAGCAGAACTTGACTAACGAAGGAGGAGTATCCCATATCTCACTTGACCAATCAAACAGTTTGATTAGTTCTCTGACAGGTGATGTCTATGATTGTGATTACTATACACAGGGCTGCACATAAGTGGTCCGCATGCGCGCTTGCGTACTGAACGTGGGCTTCAAAGGCTTTCATACGTACCGTTTTGCGTACCGATGGCTCTAACCATGAGGAAAAGCACTTCTCAAAATGTCAAAGAGGCAGGCCCTGTAATTATTTTCGTGTTCCTCCACCCCCTTCACAAAAAATCAGACAGAGTCGTCACCGGAGCCACCGAAAAAAAGAGCTTGCTTTTTTTTCGGTGACATCAGAGCCGTCGGTACGCAAAAGCCTTTGAAGCCCAGCGCATTCGTCAACGTTCAGTACGCAAGCGCGCATGCGGACCACTTATGTGCAGCCCTGACTATACATATAGATATATATATAGATCTTGGCTAGGACCTATATCATTTGCTTTGTGAACATGGAGGTTCCAGGCCAAGCAAATGTTCAAGGACAACTTCCCGCTCAGGCAAGAGGACGAAGAGGACGAAGAAGAAGAAGAAGAAGAAGACGAAGAGGTGTGAGAATGCGGGGTGGTGGTATTGGAGGAAGAGGGGCAAGAAGGTACCATGCTGTCCCAGACGAAATACGGGCCACACTCATAGACCATGTGGTCAACCACAACCTTACAATGGCAGAAGCTGTTCAGCCTAATGTGCCTCGATCCACAGTCTCCTCCATCATTCAAACATTTCGGAGGGAAAACCGGTATGTATGAAAACGCACAATTGAATGTAGTGTACAGTACAGTAAAATCCAACCTCAATATGATGTGAATTCAGACCAACACAATTCGATCCTAACTATATCTATATGTATATAACATGCACACATGTGTATATTCGTGTATGTAGAAATTATCCTTGGTGTCTTTGTCTAGGATTGGAGAACAACCTTTCAGGGGTGGCAGAGGACAGATGCTGAGTCAACAGCAGGAACAACATATTTGCAATTTCGTCATTACAAATAATGCTATTACCGTCAGACAAATTCGAGATGCAGTAATTGAAGACAACACAATTTTTCACAATATCAATACAATAAGCCTATCCACAATAGACAGAGTTCTAAAAAAAATCAAATGACAATGAAGCAAGTCTACCGAGTGCCATTTGAAAGAAACTCTGAGTAAAGGAACTGCGCCACCAATATGTACATGTAAGTCAGTTATTGTCGATTTAGAACTTGTGTAGAATATAGAACAATCCTATAGAAAATAATATTACTGATCTGTATTTTTATTTTATCTGTTTCAGACAATTATGGCACTCGAAGGGAATAAAACGCCTCACATTCTGGTTTTTGTGGATGAGGCTGGCTTCAACTTGGCCAAGGGTCGCAGGCGTGGTCGCAATGTCATTGGGCAGCGGGCCACAGTGGATGTCCCAGGCCAGCGAGGGGGCAATATAACAATGTGCGCTGCCATATCCGAGAATGGTGTGGCCACTCACATCCCGAGCCTAGGCCCATACAATACTCAAAAGCTTCTGACTTTTTTTGATCAACTTTATACTTATCTAATCCCAGAAAACGAGAGGAACGACGAAGGACCTCACCTACCACGCTATGGGATTGTGTGGGACAACGTGAATTTTCATCGTAGCCCTCTCATTAGGGCCTGGTTTACTACTCATCTAAGGATGCTCATGGTGTTTCTACCACCATACTCTCCTTTCCTCAATCCGATTGAGGAGTTTTTTTTTCCTGCTTGGAGATGGAGAGTGTATGAACACCGAGCTCAAGACCAGAGGACCCTGCTCCAGGCAATGGATGCTGCGTGTGAGGACATCACAGGAGATCAGTGTAGAGGATGGTTGAGACATTCTCGCCGTTTCTTCCCGCGCTGCATTGCAAGAGAAACTATTCGCTGCGACATGGATGAAAATCTGTGGCCAAACAGAGAGCAGCACATTGATGATGAAGAGGAGGAGGGTGACCAGGAGAGGGAGGATGACCGTGACCAGTAAAAGAATTATAGTCATTGGGAAACTTTATTTACTCTGGGCAATGATTTCTTTTGTTTGTTTGCTGTAGATGTAGAATAATTGATTTAGTTATATACTGAAAAATATAGAAGAACATTTTGTTTGAATAAAAACTGAGCTTGTGTCAAAACTTTGGAACCTGCTCTTACTGAGAAATACCTTTTTATTTTGCAGTTTTACACATATATCTTCTGTAATAGCTAGACCTCTGCTACAGTGACAAAACAGCTAAGCATTTTGACTTGCAGTGCTCACACAAGGCCAAAGGGACAACACATTTTGGGGGCATTGACTCATTATATAACAAGGAAATTTAGTTTTGACATATGGCTAAACTGTTTTGACAGAGATATGTGTTTGTGCAGCTTATCCATGGTGTTATGCTGAGCATTCCAGGTTTATTCTGGCAAAAGTTCAAAGTGACTGCAAATGAGACGAAGCTATTGAGAAGGATCTTTGCAATTTTGGTGGCACTGACATTTCACATGAGAAAAGGACTAGTTTTGAAACATGGATGAACAGTTTTGGGAAAGATATGTGTTTTTGCTATTTATCTGAAATGTTGTGCGAAATTGTAGGTCTGTTTGGCCAAATGATCTTTTAGTTTTGAGAATGTCATCTCGGTTTCAAGAAATGAGCCAAACCAATGGAGAAAAACTGTAATATTGGGGGGAAAACACCTGCCCTCCAACTTAGTTCTAGCAGTGATTTATAAACTTTTACTGCTGAGATCCACACTAGAACATGTTGGAAATACACATTGATTTTGTGTTGAATGAATTGTTGTATTAGTAATGACTGAAAAAGTACAGATAGAAGGAATAATGGGTAGGATCAAACAAGGCATTCACAACCAAGAAAAATGCTGAATAAACCAGGTCAAAAAACGGGAGAGTATCTTTGATGGAATTCAATATGATCTCAGGAACAGCTAAAAAGAATGACCTAATTTAAGACACGTCACTCCTTTACAAATTTGAGGACCACTGTGCAACAAAATTTCAGATTTTTTTTGCTTGTAACAACATTCTAAGCAGCCGTGTGACACCAAAATGTTTAAGTATGTGACATGCGAGAAACCTTATAGTTCTCCTGCTCAGTTTGAGACTACAAGCCCACTGACACAACAACTGAGCGATATACTGGTTCTAAAGCCTTAATACGTCCCTGAAAAGAGGTTAATGTTGGTATGATGATCCAGAATCACTCCTCCACGATCATTTAAAGCTCCCGGGCACACAGGCTTTGTGGTCACTCAGAGACAGACACCTACAGCTGCACAATGACTGGGGAGGAGGACAGAAAATGAGGACCAGATTTTCACAAGCCTCGAGTTCTCTGTAGTAACAACGCGAACTGGATTTCCCCAAAGGTTACATATTCCCACAACAGCAAAGTGGAACTTATCTTTTTCTGACCGTGTGATATTGGGAGTGTGGCGTGAGAGTGTGTGACGGGACTGAGTTGTGTGTGTCTCACGGCCAAAGCGTGAGAGTTGACAGCCCTGTAAATAGATACAAAAATATTCAGAGCAAGTGGAGCAGCTAGCTAACGCTTTTTACAGTTTGGTTTACATTTTCAAAATCATATTTTTGAAATCACGTTTTTTTCTGTTAAACAAATCACGGCTTTTATTTTGAAAGAGATAACTGGAAACGTTGTTTATCCGTAATTTCGCTAACTTGATTGAACGTGGGCTGCAGTTATGATTCCAACATCAGTATGATGTATAAATGCAGATGGACTTCATATATTTCACTATGCAGCCATTTTTTATTTATGTCCAGTATATTTTATAGACATAAACTTTTTTCGCATGACTGTTTTAGGACATATTTTTAAATAATGTTTTTATTGAACATTCATCTTACATATATTCCACACATACATGCAGGTTTTTTTTTTTAAACTTTGATTAAGTAATTGAACAATGAACAAATTGCTAAACAATTGCAAAGCAAATTAAGAAAGAGAGAGAGAGAGAAAAGGAAGAAAAAGAAAGAAAAAAAAGGGAGAGAGAATAGAGTGTAATGGGTTTAGGAGGGTTTAAGTCTAATTGGGGTGGTGCTGCTGGTTAATAAGTAGGTTCTGTGTTTGAGATGGAGATCCATTTGTACCTGCACATATATAAACATATATATATAAATATCTACATACACACATATTTACATACATACCTATATATCCATACATATATATATATATAGATATACAAAAGGGTAATTATACTTGATCCGTAGAGATCAATATGGGTTACAGAGATGTATAAAAACATATTTTACAAATATTCTTTCAGCTCCATATCTGTAGAAATAAGTGACAGACAAACAGAACAGAGCAGTTATCTCCAATCCTGAGCTATCAGAAATCTCCAATGACCTCCTCCCTCCACCTCCCGTCTTCCCAAGCACCCTTCCCTTGAATACTTTCACTCTTGAGTTGTATTTTAGTTGTGCATACTGAATTATCTATTGTTCTGATATGATATCAGGGACATCCAGGTCCTATTGAACTGTGGTATTCTATCTTTTAAAGTATATCTCATCTTCTACAAGTGGGTCTTAGTGCTCTTCCAGTGCAGAAATATCAACTTCTTAGCTGTTATAAGACTGCAAGAAAGAAAGTGTTGTTGTGTGTTGCTTAATTTTCTAGATGCTTCCAATGTACCGAGTAGAATAAAGGAGGGCTCCGGCTCAATAAGAATATTTAAGACCTCAGACAAAATGCGGTGAATATCAGACCAAAAATGTTGCATTTTTGGACATAATACAAAACTATGGAGAAGATTTGCCACTGAGGCGTGGCATTTAGCGCAAATAGGCGACATTTGTGGATATATGGCATGTAGTTTCTCCTTAGAGTAATGAAGCCTGTGTAGAATCTTGAACTGGATAAGACAGTGTCCTGCATTATTTGAACAAGTCGAAACATTTTCAAGGCTCTCTTTCCACAGATCGTCTGGGAGTCTCATACAGAGTTCCTCTTCCTATTTGGATTTGAAAGCTTCAAATGGAGGAGAGCAGACAGATGATATGGTGCTATAGATGCCAGATATTCATTTATTTTCATTAGGGGAGATTTTAAGACAGTCATCTATTATTGAGTTTGGTTTTAAAGTCTTTTAGGTGTTCTCCTATGATTTGGATGTCCTTGTAGAGGATTTATTTTAAAAACTACATGTGTGACGGTAATAACCCTTGCTAGAGCAGACCCTCGTTAGCACTTCCACAAGCTCAGCTAACACTTGCAGTCATTCAGGGATTCAGTTGTAGGTTAGCTAAAATGTGTTTATTTTTTGTTTGGACTTTACAAAGAAGACAACAAAATGAATTTGTGTAATATGTGAAACTAGTTCTCATTAAACCATCTTAGTTTATACCAGCCGTCCTTCTGAGTCTTACAAAATCATGTTTTATTCGTTGAAACAGTAGAAATATAGTTTTACGTTGAAGCTTTAGCAGCATTCAGAGTAAATGAAGTCATCAGTAGCTTTCTACAGGCTACAATCGTCCAGTGATGTTGATGTATCGTGGTCAGAACACGTTTTTCTGCCGTCTTGTAGACAGAAACTTGACCAAAACTACACATCAGCCGTATTTCTATTTCCTTCATAATAAAATCATTCTGCCTTTTCATCATTTATCTTGCTTTGACAAGCGAGATAAATGAGTTCTAGAAATAATTCTGGTGAAGGGATTCAAACATAAAGTTGCTGTAGCTCAGCACAGCACCCATGATAGGGTCAATTTGAACACGAGAGACAAAACTGTGGCTGCAGAATCTCATTAAGTTGATTGTATACTTATAGATATATATACAGAGGTGGGTAGAATATCCAAAAACTGTACTCAAATAAGAGTCACGTCACTTCAAAATAATATCACTCCAGTAGAAGAAAAAGTAGTCGTCCACAAAATTACACAAGTAAAAAAATATTGGTGAAAAGACAACTCAAGTACTGAGTAACTGTTTGACTGTAATGTCCGATTTATTTCTTAGAAATGATGTGATCAGACAGGCAAAAATGTAAGATAATGTGCAGACTCTGGTACATCCAAATAATAAAATAAAAAATAGCAAAAATAAACAACATCTTTACAAAATGACAAGTTAAGGCACAAGAAACACAAATTTCCAAATCTCTTTTTTTTTCACAACATAAAGCTTTTGAAACAAATACTTGCAGTAAGGGAACGCTTTTATGTTTGATCAGTGAAAACTACTTCCACTGACAAAACATACAAAATATGCTTTACTTCACTTCCCTCTAAATGGCACATAGATAGAAAATAACATCACAACTAGGGCTGGACCTGAATATATGAATGTTTGGTGGTTGTGCTCCCAGAATAAATACAGTTATCACAGCAGGAGAAAAATATCACTTCAGCCTGTTCACAACACTGACAGTTACAGTCTGTGTTTTGTCACAATAAAATAATAATTTTAGACCATCCTTACATGGTAGCAAACAGAAATATGAGCTCCACTGACTAATAATGTCAAACAAGTTTTAGAAAACACTGCTGGCTGCTCTTTGCCTCCAGATAAAGTGTCGTCTTATTGATTGTAAAAAACAATGAGAATCTCATGTGGTCAAAATAAAAGCTTGTTTCAACTAAAGTCTCTACATCACACACTACTGATGACCAGAATGAACTCCATGTTTTCATCTCATCATGAGGAGAAACGGCTTTTTAATGACGACATCCAACAGTTCATCCCTGATGATCACATGACCTCCTGACTGCTTCACCACATTTCAAACTGCTTGTGCTTCTCAAAGGGTCTTCTGTCCACGATGTCGTTGCTGAAGAGTCTGAAAAACACCAAAGCAGAGAGCAGACGTCATCATTCAGGAGGAACAGCATCAGGTCAGCTCATCTATCCACTGGTTTCTCTGTGAGCCTCTAAGATGAATGTTTGCTCACCGCACAGTGTGGATGGAGGAGTGGATGGAGATCAGCTGGAGGAGAACATCTGTGGAGGCGTCTGTGATCTGATTGTGGCTCAGACTGCAACACAAACACAACAGGAGACTCTCATTGATCCTCCATCTGATAACATGTTGACAGAAGGTCAAAGAAGCACATCAGTGCATCAACAGGATCAAACATAAAATGAAATTTGAGTCTGTTTTTATGGGACAACTTCCTGTAAACAGCCTCATTTTCCTCTACAATAAGTTTGTTCCCATCATCTTCTCTCAATCCATCATCAGCTGCCAGTGAAGGTGTGTTTGGGTTCATCTAGAACTCTGTGAATCTGGAATATTCTTTAGTTCAAGACCTGGAATGACATCTTTAAAAAAAAATGGATAAAATGACTCCATTTATCAGAGCCACAAACTGCAAAAAACAAACAGCAGCTTCAGATTTTAAGCTTTGTGACTCGTGTTGTGTGGTTCTGTCCAGAAATGAACCAAATCTAGACTTAAAATCACACAACCATTCATCAGAATCATTTTATTCTACGTGTCTAGTTTGAAAATACACAAAAATAAACCATTTGCATCAGATTCTGTAAAAAAAAATAATTCTGGTCTCCTCAGTGCAACAGAGAAACCTCGACTGACTCAGCTGAGACCAACAGTCAGGAGAGAAAAATGCAGGGTTTTCAGGTGAGCTGCAGGCAGTGTTTCCACAGAGAGACTGAGAGGAAAATCAAAGCTCCTGGATGAATCAAATAAAAGCAGCACGGCTCAGAAACAGAGAACAGAGGAGCAGGTTGTTGGAGATCCATTCAGCATGGAGAAACATCTTTCTACTGATGATGAGCAGAGGAGAGAGGAAACATCTGGAGAGGATGGAAAGATGGAAAAAGTTCAACATCTACAGTGTGGGAAGCCTCCATTTAGTCCCAGAGTTGTTAACATCTGTTGACACTGAGAAAACTATAGGACATGTTTCAAGTTTTAAAAGATGTTATAAGATAACCAAAGAATTTCTTTTTGCTTTTTCATCATGAATAAATGTGAAGTTTGTCCTCCTGACAGAAGACATTTCTGATTCTCTCCTTCTTCATGTTGTTCTGTTTCCACAGAGCTGCAGGACTTTAGACTGCAGAGAAAAATGAAGCAAAGTGAGCAAAAATAAGATGAGAACAAAAAGCAGAAAGCAGAAACTGCAGACTGGAGGTAAAAAGCAGAATTAAAGCCAAAGTTCTTCCAGCTCATGAAGCTCCAGCTGACTTTAAAGTCCCACCAATGAACTCTGGGAGCTAAATATGTTGCTTCTGGCTGCTTCAGAGTCATCTGGACCTTCATTTTCTTCTAATAGATCAAGTCTACTTTGACTCTCTGAACCCTCTTGGAGGTCAGAGGGTCAACAGGCTGATGCTTAGTTTGTCCTCCCAGAGAAGGAACCGGTCTGAGACTTACTCCAGGACCTGGACTTTGTGCAGATGTGTGATGAGGGGCAGCAGCAGCTGGTCGCTGAGCTGACAGTGACTGAGGTCCAGCTCAGTCAGTCCTTCACAGGAGTCCAGCATCTGGACCAGACCTCCACAGACCCTCTGGTCCAGTGTGCTGTGACTGAGGTCCAGCTCTCCACCCAGAGCTCCACACAGGGACTCGGCCCGTCTCACTGTGTCCCTCTCAGAGTGGACAGGAAGCAGGGACAGCAGCTGGAGGAGGACACTTTTACTGACTCTGAACAGGACAAACAGAGCAAAGACAGACTGTCAGGACGTCCAACATGAAGGACAACAAGCTTGTCTCTGCTTTATCTCATTCTGGGCTCTGTCCCACCTGAGGCGGACCCTGTCCAGGACAGAAAACAGCAGGTCCAGTCCCCCGTCCTCCACCTCACAGTCCTGCAGGTGGAGCTGAGTGTCCGGGCTGCAGTGTTTCAGGACGATGGATGCGGCCCTGCAGTCATCAGCAGTCAGAGTCAGAGGCTCAGTCTGATCCTCCTCTTGTAGATCCACACAGGACTGGGAGGACAGATCCAAGCGGTGCTGCAGAGTCCTCAGCAGGCCGGACGCTGCCTCCTGCTGGGCGTCAGAGGCAGCACAGCAGTGGATGAACCTCAGCAGCTGATTCCTGTCCACACTGAAGAACAGTTGATGCAGAAAGAAAGCAAATAAAAAGTCAATACACAGAAAACTCGTCAATTTACCAACAGGATCTTTGAATACACACATATTCTAAAGGGAAGAAAACACAGAAACAGAAATATAAAGATTCATTCCATCCTAACAACTGGAGTTTTACTTCCATCATTCTGTCCATTACATCCATCAAGTTCAACATCTGGAATCGCAACGACGTCACTGAAAATAAGCCTCACGGCTCAGAAAATACAAGCAGGGACAGAATCTGACAGGCTGCAAACAAACTGTCAGCTTCTCTGGAATTTACTCAACCTGACGTCCATTTTGTCCTTCAGGTGGACGTTGGGGACACGTGGCAGGTGGACTGTTCAGATCAGACCCACTGATGGATTTATGGAGCTGGAAAGAGTCTCTGGAGCTCCCTGCTTGATTGACAGCCTTTAAAAGTGCAAACAGACCAACGTTTCAACACTACTGTGTCTCCATCAGGACTCTGAAAGGCTGTGAATGAAGCAGTGAGCTGCAGGAACCCTTCATGTTCTCTGGAAACTTGCTGTCATGGAGCTGAGAAGCTTCATGTATCTGAAGATGTTGGAGAACTTTGTTTCTCCTGGTTGAAGTCAGACTGAGGCCAGTTTCACTCTTTCAGCTCATCAGGTGTGAATCTGGACGTCCTTCAGGTCCAAACTAGATTCTCACATTCATCATTAATGACGGCTTTGGAAGAGGATTTAAAGCTGCTGCTGGAACAAGATTCACTTTATCTCAAGATTGTCCATCAACAAATCTCTTCTCCACTATTTCCTGCATGAATAAGAGATCGAATCTGAAACATGGAATTGTGCAGAGAGTGTCTGAGATGATCTGAATGGGATTCATTAGAAAGTAAAGAAGTGAAGCTCAGACTTTGAAATGTTCTTTTCATTCACTGCTGGAGCAGCTGATTAAAAGCAGCCCAGAAAGTGATCCTGCAGGTAAAAAGGTGTCAGCGTGTCTTTTTATTCAGTTAGAACCAAAGTTCATCTGCTGTTCTGTTTCTGCCTGTAATGAAGCCTTAAAATGGTCCAAAAGTCAAATCACAGACATTGAACTGCACGTTTACAGTAAAATGCGGCTACAGTCATAACAGCGTGTTTGATTGTAAAGCAGTTTACTGCAAGGATCTTTAATGTTTTTTAAAGACCCTTACTAGTAAAAATCACTTTTTAAAAACCTTGTTGAAATGTCTATATTCAGTTTTCTATTTGCAAGAAGAGACATCAGAAGTGAAATAAGCAGTCAAAGGTCAGATGTAGAGTGTAGAGTTCATCTAAGACATTTAAAGGCATGAATGATAGAAATTACGTGTAAATATGTAAATCTGACACAGAGAGATGAGTTTCTAAGGGTTTCATCAATGACTGAAGAGCAACTTTAACATGGAAACAAAGTATTGTAGTGAAATTAAAACAGTTGTGATCTTAGAAACTGCTGTAGAATGAAAAAGTGAAGACAGAATGATGAGTGGAGCATTAATACTGAGGCAGAGGACAGCTGGATCCTGTCCTGTGTGTTGGACAGCAATGATCGTCTGAAAACCAGCACTAATATCTGACCTGAGCTCAGAAATTCTTTCCAGCGCAGAGAGGATGGACCGTGTTCCCTCTGCTGGGATGGAGGCCCACCGGAGGTTCAGTTTAACTCCGTCACTGTGTCTGAGGGTGAAGAGCAGAGCAGCAGAGTCCACTGAGTCCAGCTCTCTGCAGCTCAGGTTGATCACATGATCCAGTGACCTCAGCAAACTGGGGACCATGTGACTGGCGTGAGCTCTGTACAGCTCTCTGATGGAAGTCATCACCAAGCTGGGAGTGGGCCTGAAAGCATCCAGAGCATTTACAAGGACACTTTGTTTAAAGAGCTCAGAAAATGCTGAAGAAAGATGAGTCACATCAGTAAACAGAAAAATCATTAAAGAAGACCAACTGTGATCCTGGTAAGAAGTCAGAAATCCAAACTGATCACCTTTTAATCACAATCCTGCCCAGAAAGGGAAGCAGACGAGCGGCGCTCTCCTGTAAGAAGCGGTTCTTCCTCATGTTCACAGTGATGGTCTGAGCTGGACACTGCTGCAGCAGATAGTGAAGAAGCTCCCAGTTCAGGCTGCAGGAGGTCAGGTCTCCAGAAACCACATTCAACAAAGACAATGTCAAGACCTGGTCCTGGACTTCATGGACCAGGACCAGCAGCTGCTGGACATGATCTTCACTCAGTCTGCAGGTTTCAGAAAGACAAAATAATGAGTCTATCTCATAAAGTATTCTATGCTTTGTTTGGTTCAGAAGGTTGAGGAAGGATACTTACTTGATGGTTGGAGGACCATGGAGAAGCAGCAGTGGAATGAGACACTGAGCAGGGATGCAGGACTCAGTGAGGACCAACTGTCTGACTGAACAGGATCTCAGCAGGGAACATAAACTACTGACAACCTTCAACAACTTTCTCTCTGATGCTTGATCTTTCTGAGCCTCGAGACAAAGCTCTTCAACAGTCAAAGGACACATCAGTTTACTTCTTCTGACCCACCGAAACAGGAGCAAGACCATGGCATTGGAAAGCCTGAAAACCAAAGAGAAAAACCAAAGAGCAGCCATCAGTGACTAAAGATTTAAACTGGAAGAAGGTAAAAGTCAGTGAAAGACAAGAAGAGACAGGAAGTGTTGAAATGATCACCTCAGACTGTGGAGTTGTGTTGGTTTTCTGAAAAGCAGGGAGGTTCTTCTGACAGACATCTTCTTAGTTGTGAGGCTGAGATCCACTCGAGAGCCACAAAGTTGAAGAACTCTCCCCACAGAGCAGCAGGTCGTCCTGGATAACTTTCCTGTTAACAGCAGCTTGAAGTCCAGGAGCTGCAGCAGAGACACCAGCTGCTGGACCTCCTGTCTGGATCTGACAGAGATGGATGAACACACACTCTGGAAGAAGCCTGGACCGCAGCTGGAACACAGCAAAGAAATAACTCTACATTATGACACATCATCTTATGGATCAGGGATGAACACACAGAGTGATGACAAGAGTCTGATTGTGATTTCAGCTGTTATGACGTCACGCTAAATCAAACACAGAGGAACATCTGGATCTACATTATATCAGTCTGTAAATGAATAATTCACTCTTTTCAAGAACATTATTAATATGAGCTGCATTTAGAGACAAAATTCTAGAAAGTCTATACAGTATAATTTAACATATTCAGTATTTGACTTACCTGAGCAGTGAGATATAAGGCAGACACTGCAGGAAACTCCTCACTTCACTCTCTTCATGTGACCAGCCTGTCAGCTCCACTTCTTTCTTCTCTGATTGGAGTTTCAGCACTTCCAGGAGGATGGAGGTCTTTCTCTCTGAGAGGTTTATGGACCAGACTGCAGGAGCTGACTGGAAAACTGACTGTAATGATGGAAGGACTCTCAGACCTGTTTTAGTCTCATAGTCCTTCACAAGGGAGAACAGATCCAGCAGGAAACCAGTCTGATATTTACCACAGCTGTATATGTGAGGACATGTTTCATTTGTGAACACTGATGATAACTGCTCCAGTATCTTCTCTCCTGTCTGCTGTTCTCTCTCTGCTGCTGCACAGAACAGATTCACAAACATCCTGGTTGTTTCATCAAGAGGTAACCACTGAACTCTGTAAAATGAAGAGAAAACATGTTTTAATGATTTCATCTCAGTCATAGAAATACAACTCCTCATGAGGAATGATTCCTGTTTCATCAGTGCAGTAACAGATGCTTTACAGGTTACACATTTCATCTTCAAACTCCTGATATATTCACAAACCCAATACCACATAAATGTCAGAGTTTTTTCATTTCCTGTCTTGTGTTTCTGTTTTTCCATAAAGAGGTATTAACATGACTGAATAGTTGTCACTGAGCTGCAGCTCTTTTTATCCACATCTTTTCATTCTTCTCATACAGGTACCAGACTGTCACATGTTCATTTTCATTTTCATTTCATTTCATTTATTCTTTTCCATGGTAATGCGTAAAAAAACAAAAAAACAACAACAAAAAAACAAAAACAACAACAAATGGATACAATTTATAAAGCACAAAATACGCACATCCCATGTACAAGAACAGGAGTAGGATGAAGAATAAGTCTTTTTAACTCCTACCCCAGTCTTTTTTCCAAACTCAAACAGAAGACAACCACAACAAAATAAAACATCAGATGGCCACAATCAATCTACAGATCAATTACATCATTGTTATTGCTCCTTTGCGTAAATGTTAAATATTTTTTCTTTAAACTTACATTTAAAGTGCAAAATGTTTGAACATTGCTTCACTTCTTTTTCCAAGGAATTCCATTTTTCCACACCCGCGGCAGATACACACATTCCTTGAAGAGTCGTTCTTGCAGAATTATATTTAAAGTCAAGATTTCTTCTACTTTTTTCACTATTCAAAGTAAAAAGTGTTTGCAAACCACAAGGTAGCAAGCCTTTTTTTGCTTTATGCATGACTATTAATGTTTGTAAAACAATTAAATCCTTCAATTTTAATAGTCCTGACTTCAGGAACAGTTTTGTTGTATGCTCTTTTGAAGCAGCTTTATTAATTATTCTAAGAACCCTCTTTTGTAAAATAACTAAGGGTAACAGATGAGTAGGATATGAATTACCCCAAACCTCCAAACAGTATACCAAATACGGTAAAATTAAAGAACAGTATAATATTTTCAATGCATTATAATTTAACAAATACTTAACTTTACTCATCACACCTATATTTCTACATATTTTCTTCTTTACGTGTCCAATATGCGACTTCCATTTCAACTTTTCGTCAATGAATACTCCTAAGAACTTAAATTCAGACACTCTTTCTATACACTGTCCATTTAAATTCAAGTTTACAATTTCTGGACTTTTTTGATTTGAAAACAGCATAAACTTTGTTTTACTTAAATTTAATGATAATTTATTTTTATTAAACCATTTCTGAAGCAGGACCATTTCTGTCTCAATCATTTTTATTAATGTTTTTAAATTATTTCCAGACACAAAAAAAATTGTGTCATCTGCAAAAAGGACAAAGCGCAACACTTTTGAAAATTCACAGAGGTCATTAATATATAAAATAAAAAGTTTGGGCCCTAATACTGAGCCTTGTGGAACTCCACACTGAATTGTTTCTGATTTGGATTGATAACCTGCAAACTCAACATATTGTTGTCTATTTTTTAAATAACTAGCGACCCAATCTAATGCAATCCTTCTCATACAGGTACCAGACTGTCACATGTTTCCAAAGTGTTGCAGGAAATATTTCTACATCAACAGATAAACTCACATTCTTCTCTCTGCTTCATTGTTTCAGTCAGTCAGTGACCTTCATTTAGTTCTATCAACTCTTTCAGATTCATGATCAGTTGACTAATAACATGACAAATAATGGACATGAAAATAACACACCGTCTTAATAACTCAATATACAGTTAATTTAAATCAGCAATTTATCATGAATCATGACATAAAATATCGAAATCAAATAAAAAAATGTGGGATCATTCCATACCAAATCATCCATTTTTTGTTACATTTTTGCTCCAATATCTCGAATTTGACACAAGTTTTTTTAAAGCATAAAATATGGAAGTTTGAAAGATTGTAGGTGATCCATCTTTCCTGAGAAAAATGCTTTAGTTTAATGATGGACCGTCGGTCCAGTTTCTGCAGGTTCTTCTGCACACTGAAAATTCAGGCTGTTTGGACAACAATATCTCAGGGATTATTAAAGTTAAAAACCTGAAATTTTTACTGTTTTCTTCATGTCATGAAGTCAGGATTGTTCATATTGAAATAGTATTTTAAAAAAAACTGTCTCTGATGGTGGGTGAGCAGACATATGAAAAAGGAAAAATTGAAGCCATCATGAAAAGTTCCATCTCTGAACTCACATTAACAAATAAAATATTGATGCAAAACTCAACCAGTGATATTTTCTGAACCACATGTAGCTGAATGTCACAATAATACACACAGAACACCAAGAATACTTTGAATATGAAATACTTGGTCACAAAAATGGAAAGAAATGTATTTCCATTGAACTTTCAGAACTGAGCAGCTTTGACAACTTGAAACACAAAAACTGAAACAATAGTAGATACTCCGATCTGTTTCAAACAGAGTTCTGCAGTTTATAAACTGTCAAGTGAGATGCAGATGTTGAGGTCTCAGAGAGGACTCAGGCTCATTATGGCCCTAAGGTAACAAAGGTTTTGAAGCAGACAAATAAAGATCTTAAGAAGAAACATTATAAGTTAACCATATGATTATGCTTGCTGAAATATATATACATTTTTGAAGTGTTGATTTGATTAAAGTAATGATTCGGATGATTTATTATGTTCAGTTTGAGAGGAATGATTTAAGAAGTGATTCTGTGTGAAGTAATCCTTGTTTAGGCTCTGTGTGTGCGTACAGGCCTCATAGGCTTGTGTGTCCAGGCCTTACGAAAGCAGAAGTGCAGTAAACAACAATCACCATGACTCGGCAGCCACAATGACATTGCAGCCTCCTCAGAAAAAAGGGAAGTTTGGGGAAAACCCAAAAGGGTGGGCTGAAATGTGTGTGTGTTAAACAGAATGTGGACACTGTGTATTTGCTGTAACAACATGACTTCTGTATTACTGCTGTATGTGATGACAAGTTGATTGCATAAGTTAGACGGAGTCAGAGGGCGTACCGAGCCAGTTTTGTGTGTCTGGAAGAAGTATAAGAATGGGAGGGCAGAGACATTATTGGGGAGTTGTTCGCCGGAGCTGCTAAGAAGAGCTGCAAAGGGAACTTGGCCGGAGTTCTGAAGAATCTTCACCTTCCTCTTTTGCCCGAGAGACGGGAAGACGACGCGGGACTTAGGCTCCAGAGATCGCTGAGGACATCGTTGGAAGCAAAGTCTTTTTCTGACTTTGTTCAACAAGCGAAGACCACACTCTGCCAAACGGAGAGTCCTAAGAGGTTCTGCAGTTATCCAGAAGAAACCAATAGAGGGAAGAACCGACTACACCCGAAGAGGCAAAGGAGGCAACAGCACTGGGCTGTTCCCCTCCCCGGGGCTGGGAGACCCAGTGACCCACTACAGCCTGAACAGACGAGGGTTTCCCATCACCACCATACCACAGAGAAGACAGCTGGGGCGTAAGCACTAACGTTCCAGCCAATTCCAGAAGATAACTGCCAGACCACGATTGGCTTACAGGACTCCTCCGCTCCCCCCTGCCGAGGGATAAGATCCTTTTGTCCACAAAGAAGACATCGTACCGAGTCCTCCGGACAACTGAGTGCTTTTCCCAGACGCAAGACAAGACCGAGTGATACGGTAGTGGCCACGCTGTTCGCTCTCTCTCCTAAATTTAATAATTAGAGAAGATTGTCAGGTACGCTCAATTTATTTTACTTTAGTCTCATTTTTAATCAGAAATAATTAATTGTTTTAATCATGAATTGATGCTGTGCTCTTGCTAAACTTGCTTAATAAAACGCTCTATTGCATTTAAAGAGAAGCCTAATGAAATTATTATAAACCACTGAAAATCTGCATAGTGGTAAAAAGTTAAGTTGATTGTGTGCGTTCAATCCAATGGTTCTTAAAGGTTACTTAGTCCAAAGTGAGAGTGTTTAAACATTACCCCTGAGGTTAGTTCTTTCCAAACCTCTAAAACGAACCCAGGAATAGCACCAAGTGCAGGCGAGTCCTTAGAGAGCAGCTGTCCGATAACGAATGTGAATGATAGATCAATTCTACTACTTAGAAAGGCTGCTTGGTGGGATAGTATTTATCAGATAAGAGGGGTGAGACATTCGGATGCAAGGCAGTTAGAACCTGGGCGAGTGTCTCTCGATTCCAGCTTAATTTATTCTGCTGAAACCTGTTAGGCGAAATACTAATAGGCAGATAGAATCTAACCCTTTAAAGGGAGAGATGGACCAAATTTAACCTGAGGCAAGGGTTAAAAAAGGCTAGACTGGCGAACAAAACTCTTCTCCAAATATAACACAGAAAATATATGTATATATTTAATAAGGGCATATTTGTCATCTTCAGACCCACTTTGCAGACATAAATGTCGCTTTGGAGGAGACTTGTCATGTAGTTTGCTGTCATTTCTTTGGGAATTATCACTGCATCAGATTATGAGGATGACAGCAGCAGAATAGAACCAAATCCACTCATCTGTTAGATAGTGGGATGTTTGTAGTGGGACATTTTCATACCTGGACATATATTTAATGCTAATCTCATCCACTAATGTGACCAACACTTCACTGCTAAATTTATCATCATGAAGGAAAGTGTTTGACAGGAACAAAATGGATCCTCTGCTTTGTGTTCCACTGAGAATAAACTTCAAGACCAAAGTCACAGCTGGACTCTGACAAAGTTCAAGTGTGACAACATGAATATTTAGAGTGACTGATGAAGAGTTTACCTTCAAGCATCTCTGCAATAAGTCGGAGGACAATACACTGAGTTGAGTTTGTGGAGACTGAAAATGATGTCAGATGCTTTTATTCAAAAAGAATTTATCTTATTTATTTATAAAGAACCATTTTGAAACTCCACAACTCTGTTCTACTTGGATCATTTTTGTTTTTGTGGTAAAAATTGTCACATCTGCTCTATCAGTGATGAAAGATAAAAGAAAATAACTTGGTGTTCATTTTTGTGATCAAGTATTTCAAATTAAAAGTATTCTGTCTTTAGTTTTGTATTATTGTGACATTCAGCTACATGTGGTTCAGAAAATATGAGTTGACTTCTGGATTATCAGAATTTAAGCTCAAAGATGAAATGTTTCATGATGACTTTAACTTTATTCATATTTCAACTCACTCAAAATGAGAAACTATTTCATCACTTTTCCAATATTCCAGATTCTGAATCAATGACATGAAGAGAAATAAAACTGAACATTTCTGGAAGCCTCAAATTTCACTGAGTGAAAAAATTCTGCTGAAAGATGGTCAACAGGACATTTTTAAACTACTTTGATCGCAGAAAATATTTGATATATAAACCTAAAATTTCACACAATCCATTTTACAAATTTATATTCAATAATAATTGGTTTTATCTAAACAGAGATATTGAATCAGAAGACCTCTGATGATTTGAGATGGAAGAACCCTCTAGAAACTGATATAAATGACTTCACTTTATATCCTGTTGGCTTGTTTCATCTATAATACAGCCAGTTTAATGAACTGATCATACATATCTCAGACTCAAAGACAAAAACTAACTAAAACTCTAAATAAATACAGTGGTGGAAAGAGAACAATGTTTCCCTCTGAAATGAGCAGAGATGAAATAGAACTGAAATATGACCCCATGTGGATAAAGTCAGAATGTAGAAATATAAAAGTGATGACAAAGAAATATGACTGAAATGTTTCAATCAGTACAATGACATTAGAATTCATGGATTTCTCCTTGTATAGACTGAATGGTGTAAAGTAGAATTCATTTACCTGAGCTGTGAGATATAAGGCAGACACTGCAGGAAACTCCTCACTTCACTCTCTTCATGTGACCAGCCTGTCAGATACACTTCTTTCTTCTCTGATTGGAGTTTCAGCACTTCCAGGAGGATGGAGGTCTTTCTCTCTGAGAGGTTTATGGACCAGAATGAAGGAGCTGACTGGAAAACTGACTGTAATGATGGAAGGACTCTCAGACCTGTTTTAGTCTCACAGTCCTTCACAAGGGAGAACAGATCCAGCAGGAAATCACTCTGATATTGAAAATCTTCATCATCATACATGTATCCTAAAGGAAATCTTTCATATCTGCACACTGATGATAACTGCTCCAGTATCTTCTCTCCTGTCTGCTGTTCTCTCTCTGCTGCTGCACAGAACAGATTCACAAACATCCTGGTTGTTTCATCAAGAGGTAACTTCTTCTGAACTCTGTAAAATGAAGAGAAAAACATGTTTTAATGATTTCATCTCAGTCATAGAAATACAACTCCACATGAGGAATGATTCCTGTTTCATCAGTGCAGTAACAGATGCTTTACAGGTTACACATTTCATCTTCAAACTCTTAAAATACTCACAAACCCAATACCACCTTAAATGTCACAGTTTTTTCATTTCCTGTCTTGTGTTTCTGTTTTTCCATCAAGAGGTATTAACATGACTGAATAGTTGTCACTGAGCTGCAGCTCTTTTTATCCACATCTTTTCATTCTTCTCATACAGGTACCAGACTGTCACATGTTTCCAAAGTGTTGCAGGAAATATTTCTACATCAACAGATAAACTCACATTCTTCTCTCTGCTTCATTGCTTCAGTCAGTCACTGACCTTCATTAAGTTCTATCAACTCTTTCATATTCATGATCAGTTGACTAATAACATGACAAATAATGGACATGAAAATAACACACCGTCTTAATAACTCAATATACAGTTAATTTAAATCAGCAATTTATCATGAATCATGACATAAAATGTCGAAATCAAATAAAAAAATGTGGGTTCATTCCATACCAACTCATCCATTTTTTTGTTACATTTTTGCTCCAATATCTCTAATTTGACACAAGTTTTTTAAAAGCATAAAATATGGAAGTTTGAAAGATTGTAGGTGATCCATCTTTCCTGAGAAAAATGCTTTAGTTTAATGATGGACCGTCGATCCAGTTTCTGCAGGTTCTTCTGCACACTGAAAATTCAGGCTGTTTGGACAACAATATCTCAGGAATTATTGAAGTTAAAAACCTGAAATTTTTACCGTTTTCATCATGTCATTAAGTCAGGATTGTTCATATTGAAATAGTATTTTAAAAAAAACTGTCTCTGATGGTGGGTGAGCAGACATATGAAAAGGAAAAATTGAAGCCATCATGAAAAGTTCCATCTCTGAACTCACATTAACAAATAAAATATTGATGCAAAACTCAACCAGTGATATTTTCTGAACCACATGTAGCTGAATGTCACAATAATACACACAGAACACAAGAATACTTTGAATATAAAATACGTGGTCACAAAAATGGAAAGAAATGTATTTCCATTGAACTTTCAGAACTGAGCAGCTTTGACAACTTGAAACACAAAAACTGAAATAATAGTAGATACTCCGATCTGTTTCAAACAGAGTTCTGCAGTTTATAAACTCTTCTCCAAATATAACACAGAAAATATATGTATATTTTTAATAAGGGCATATTTGTCATCTTCAGACCCACTTTGCAGACATAAATGTAGCTTTGGAGGAGACTTGTCATGTAGTTTGGTGTCATTTCTTTGGGAATTATCACTGCATCAGATTATGAGGATGACAGCAGCAGAATAGAACCAAATCCACTCATCTGTTGGATAGTGGGATGTTTGTAGTGGGACATTTTCATACCTGGACATATATTTAATGCTAATCTCATCCACTAATGTGACCAACACTTCACTGCTAAATTTATCATCATGAAGGAAAGTGTTTGATAGGAACAAAATGGATCCTCTGCTTTGTGTTCCACTGAGAATAAACTTCAAGACCAAAGTCACAGCTGGACTCTGACAAAGTTCAAGTGTGACAAACATGAATATTTAGAGTGACTGATGAAGAGTTTACCTTCAAGCATCTCTGCAATAAGTAGGAGGACAATACACTGAGTTGAATTTGTGGAGACTGAAAATGATGTCAGATGCTTTTATTCAAAAAGATTTATCTTATTTATTTATAAAGAAGCCTTTTGAAACTCCACAACTCTTTTCTACTTGGATCATTTTTGTTTTTGAGGTAAAAATTGTCACATCTGCTCTATCAGTGATGAAAGATAAAAGAAAATAACTTGGTGTTCATTTTTGTGATCAAGTATTTCAAATTAAAAGTATTCTGTGTTTAGTTTTGTATTATTGTGACATTCAGCTACATGTGGTTCAGAAAATATGAGTTGACTTCTGGATTATCAGGATTTAAGCTCAAAGATGAAACGCTCACGATGACTTAACTTTATTCATATTTCAACTCACTCAAAATGAAGAAACTATTTCATTTCTTTTCCAATATTCCAGATTCTGAATCAATGACATGAAGAGAATAAAACTGAACATTTCTGGAAGCCTCAAATTTCACTGAGTGAATAAATTCTGCTGAAAGATGGTCAACAGGACATTTTTAAACAACTTTGATCGCAGAAGATATTTGATATATAAACCTAAAATTTCACACAATCCGTTTTACAAATTTATATTCAATAATAATTTGTTTTATCTAAACGGAGATATTTAATCAGAGACCTCTGATGATCAGAGATGGAAGAACCTCTAGAAACTGATATAAATGACTTCACTTTATATCTGTTGGCTTGTTTCATCTATAATCAGCCAGTTTAATGAACTGATCATACATGTATAGAAATCTCGGACTTCAAAGACTAAAAGTACTAAAACACTAAATAAATACAGTGGTGGAAAGAGAACAATGTTTTCCCTCTGAAATGAGCAGAGATGAAATAGAACTGAATATGACCCCATGTGGATAAAGTCAGAATGTAGAAATATAAAAGTGATGACAAAGAAATATGACTGAAATGTTTCAATCAGTACAATGACATCAGAATTCATGGATTTCTCCTTGTATAGACTGAATGGTGTAAAGTAGAATTCATTTACCTGAGCTGTGAAGATATAAGGCAGACACTGCCAGGAAACTCCTCACTTCACTCTCTTCATGTGACCAGCCTGTCAGATACACTGGTTTCTTCTCTGATTGGAGTTTCAGCACTTCCAGGAGGATGGAGGTCTTTCTCTCTGAGAGGTTTATGGACCAGACTGCAGGAGCTGACTGGAAAACTGACTGTAATGATGGAAGGACTCTCAGACCTGTTTTAGTCTCATAGTCCTTCACATGGGAGAACAGATCCAGCAGGAAAGCAATCTGAGATTTCCATCCATGTAAATGAAGGAAAGTCTTCCATATCTGCACACTGATGATAACTGCTCCAGTATCTTCTCTCCTGTCTGCTGTTCTCTCTCTGCTGCTGCACAGAACAGATTCACAAACATCCTGGTTGTTTCATCAAGAGGTACCTCTCTGAACACTGTAAAATGAAGAAAAAAACATGTTTTAATGATTTCATCTCAGTCCATAGAAATACAACTCCCACATGAGGAATGATTCCTGTTTCATCAGTGCAGTAACAGATGCTTACAGGTTACAGATTTCATCTTCAAACTCTTAAAATATTCACAAACCCAATAACTTTACATGTCAAGAGTTTTTCCTTGTCTGTGTTGTGTTTCTGTTCAGATAAATCAAATATTTTCCTGAGATAAATGCTTAGTTTAATAATGGACCGTCGATCCATTTTCAACAGGTTTTTTTCTGCATAAATGAAATTTCAGGTTGTTTGAACAACAATATCCTAGAAACTATTCAAGATAAAAACCTGAACATTTCTCTCCTTTTGTCATCATGTCAATAATTCAGAATTGATAAGATTGGACAAGTAGATCTAATAGTCTCTGATTACAAGTGACCACAAAACATTTTAAAAACTGAAGCCATCATGAAAAGTTCCATCTCTGAACTCACATTAACAAATAAAATATTGATGCAAAACTCAACCAGTGATATTTTCTGAACCACATGTAGCTGAATGTCACAATAATACACACAGAACACCAAGATACTTTGAATATAAAATACTTGGTCACAAAATGGAAAGAAATGTATTTCCATTGAACTTTCAGAACTGAGCAGCTTTGACAACTTGAAACACAAAAACTGAAATAATAGTAGATACTCCGATCTGTTTCAAACAGAGTTTCTGCAGTTTATAAACTCTTCTCCAAATATAACACAGAAAATATATGTATATATTTAATAAGGGCATATTTGTCATCTTCAGACCCACTTTGCAGACATAAATGTAGCTTTGGAGGAGAACTTGTCATGTAGTTTGGTGTCATTTCTTTAGGAATTATCACTGCATCAGATTATGAGGATGACAGCAGCAGAATAGAACCAAATCCACTCATCTGTTGGATAGTGGGATGTTTCTAGTGGGACATTTTCATACCTGGACATATATTTAATGCTAATCTCATCCACTAATGTGACCAACACTTCACTGCTAAATTTATCATCATGAAGGAAAGTGTTTGATAGGAACAAAATGGATCCTCTGCTTTGTGTTCCACTGAGAATAAACTTCAAGACCAAAGTCACAGCTGGACTCTGACAAAGTTCAAGTGTGACAACATGAATATTTAGAGTGACTGATGAAGAGTTTACCTTCAAGCATCTCTGCAATAAGTAGGAGGACAATACACTGAGTTGAATTTGTGGAGACTGAAAATGATGTCAGATGCTTTTATTCAAAAAGAATTTATCTTATTTATTTATAAAGAAGCATTTTGAAACTCCACAACTCTGTTCTACTTGGATCATTTTTGTTTTTGTGGTAAAAATTGTCACATCTGCTCTATCAGTGATGAAAGATAAAAGAAAATAACTTGGTGTTCATTTTTGTGATCAAGTATTTCAAATTAAAAGTATTCTGTGTTTAGTTTTGTATTATTGTGACATTCAGCTACATGTGGTTCAGAAAATATACCAGATGATTTCTGGATTTTGAGAATTTAAGCCTAAAGATGAAACGTTTCATGATGACAAAGTTTTATTCATATTTCAACTCACTCAAAATGAGAAACTATTTCATTACTTTTCCAATATTCCAGATTCTGAATCAATGACATGAAGAGAAATAAAACTGAACATTTCTGGAAGCCTCAAATTTCACTGAGTAAAAAATTCTGTTGAAAGATGGTCAACAGGACATTTTAAACAACTTTGATCGCAGAAGATATTTGATATATAAACCTAAATTTCACACATTCCATTTTCAATTTATATTCATAATAATTGTTTTATCTAAACGGAGATATTTAATCAGAAGACCTCTGATGATCAGAGATGGAAGAACCTCTAGAAACTGATATAAATGACTTCACTTTATATCCTGTTGGCTTGTTTCATCTATAATACAGCCAGTTTAATGAACTGATCATACATGTATAGAAATCTCAGACTCAAAGACAAAAGTAACTAAAACACTAAATAAATACAGTGGTGGAAAGAGAACAATGTTTCCCTCTGAAATGAGCAGAGATGAAACAGAACTGAAATATGACCCCATGTGGATAAAGTCAGAATGTAGAAATATAAAAGTGATGACAAAGAAATATGACTGAAATGTTTCAATCAGTACAATGACATCAGAATTCATGGATTTCTCCTTGTATAGACTGAATGGTGTAAAGTAGAATTCATTTACCTGAGCTGTGAGATATAAGGCAGACACTGCAGGAAACTCCTCACTTCACTCTCTTCATGTGACCAGCCTGTCAGATACACTGGTTTCTTCTCTGATTGGAGTTTCAGCACTTCCAGGAGGATGGAGGTCTTTCTCTCTGAGAGCTTTATGGACCAGACTGCAGGAGCTGACTGGAAAACTGACTGTAATGATGGAAGGACTCTCAGACCTGTTTTAGTCTCATAGTCCTTCACATGGGAGAAACAGATCCAGCAGGAAATCACTCTGATATTTTCCAATCCATGTAATATGAAGGAAATCTTTCATATCTGCACACTGATGATAACAGCTCCAGTATCTTCTCTCCTGTCTGCTGTTCTCTCTCTGCTGCTGCACAGAACAGATTCACAAACATCCTGGTTGTTTCATCAAGAGGTAACCGCTCAACTCTGTAAAATGAAGAGAAAAACATGTTTTAATGATTTCATCTCAGTCATAGAAATACAACTCCACATGAGGAATGATTCCTGTTTCATCAGTGCAGTAACAGATGCTTTACAGGTTTACACATTTCATCTTCAAACTCTTAAAATACTTCACAAACCCAATACCACCTTAATGTCAGAGTTTTTCCATTTTCCTGTCTTGTGTTTCTGTTTTTCCATCAAGAGGTATTAACTGACTGAATAGTTTGTCACTGAGCTGCAGCTCTTTTTATCCACATCTTTTCATTCTTCTCATACAGGTACCAGACTGTCACATGTTTCCAAAGTGTTGCAGGAAATATTTCTACATCAACAGATAAACTCACATTCTTCTCTCTGCTTCATTGCTTCAGTCAGTCACTGACCTTCATTAAGTTCTATCAACTCTTTCATATTCATGATCAGGTTGACTAATAACATGACAAATAATGGACATGAAAATAACACACCGTCTTAATAACTCAATATACAGTTAATTTAAATCAGCAATTTATCATGAATCATGACATAAAATATCGAAATCAAATAAAAAAATGTGGGTTCATTCCATACCAATCATCCATTTTTTTTACATTTTTGCTCCAATATCTCTAATTTGACACAAGTTTTTTTATAGCATAAAATATGGAAGTTTGAAAGATTGTAGGTGATCCATCTTTCCTGAGAAAAATGCTTTAGTTTAACCCTTAGCTCAGTGTACCGCGACACTTACTATTTGCAAGAATCAAGAATGTCCACGGCTGCAAACGCATATACAAACACTATACGCATGAAAGCTTAAGATCTATGAATCGCGATTAAACATTCATAGTGATTACCCACAGTAGAAAAACACATTGCCGAAAAAAATACATCCGCTCTAACATGTTGACAACAAATATCAAGAATATTGAAGTTAAAAACCTAAATTTACTGTTCCTCATGTATTAAGTCAGGATTCATATTGAAAAGTATCTTTTTTTTCTTAAAAACGTCTCTATGTGGTGAGCAACATATGAAAAAGGAAAAATTGAAGCCATCATGAAAAGTTCCATCTCTGAACTCACATTAACAAATAAAATATTGATGCAAAACTCAACCAGTGATATTTTCTGAACCACATGTAGCTGAATGTCACAATAATACACACAGAACACCAAGAATACTTTGAATATAAAATACTTGGTCACAAAAATGGAAAGAAATGTATTTCCATTGAACTTTCAGAACTGAGCAGCTTTGACAACTTGAAACACAAAACTGAAATAATAGTAGATACTCCGATCTGTTTCAAACAGAGTTCTGCAGTTTATAAACTCTTCTCCAAATATAACACAGAAAATATATGTATATATTTAATAAGGGCATATTTGTCATCTTCAGACCCACTTTGCAGACATAAATGTAGCTTTGGAGGAGACTTGTCATGTAGTTTGCTGTCATTTCTTTAGGAATTATCACTGCATCAGATTATGAGGATGACAGCAGCAGAATAGAACCAAATCCACTCATCTGTTGGATAGTGGGATGTTTCTAGTGGGACATTTTCATACCTGGACATATATTTAATGCTAATCTCATCCACTAATGTGACCAACACTTCACTGCTAAATTTATCATCATGAAGGAAAGTGTTTGATAGGAACAAAATGGATCCTCTGCTTTGTGTTCCACTGAGAATAAACTTCAAGACCAAAGTCACAGCTGGACTCTGACAAAGTTCAAGTGTGACAACATGAATATTTAGAGTGACTGATGAAGAGTTTACCTTCAAGCATCTCTGCAATAAGTAGGAGGACAATACACTGAGTTGAATTTGTGGAGACTGAAAATGATGTCAGATGCTTTTATTCAAAAAGAATTTATCTTATTTATTTATAAAGAAGCATTTTGAAACTCCACAACTCTGTTCTACTTGGATCATTTTTGTTTTTGTGGTAAAAATTGTCACATCTGCTCTATCAGTGATGAAAGATAAAGAAAATAACTTGGTGTTCATTTTTGTGATCAAGTATTTCAATTAAAAGTATTCTGTGTTTAGTTTGTATTATTGTGACATTCAGCTACATGTGGTTCAGAAAAATATAACCAGATGATTTCTGGATTTTGAGAATTTAAGCCTAAAGATGAAACGTTTCATGATGACAAAGTTTTATCATATTTCAACTCACTCAAATGAGAAACTATTTCATTACTTTTCCAATATTCCAGATTCTGAATCAATGACATGAAGAGAAATAAAACTGAACATTTCTGGAAGCCTCAAATTTCACTGAGTAAAAAATTCTGTTGAAAGATGGTCAACAGGACATTTTTAAACAACTTTGATCGCAGAAGATATTTGACATATAAACCTAAAATTTCACACATTCCATTTTACAAATTTATATTCAATAATAATTGGTTTTATCTAAACGGAGATATTTAATCAGAAGACCTCTGATGATCAGAGATGGAAGAACCCTCTAGAAACTGATATAAATGACTTCACTTTATATCCTGTTGGCTTGTTTCATCTATAATACAGCCAGTTTCATAAACTGATCATACATGTAGAGAAATCTCAGACTCAAAGACAAAAAGTAACTAAAACACTAAATAAATACAGTGGTGGAAAGAGAACAATGTTTCCCTCTGAAATGAGCAGAGATGAAACAGAACTGAAATATGACCCCATGTGGATAAAGTCAGAATGTAGAAATATAAAAGTGATGACAAAGAAATATGACTGAAATGTTTCAATCAGTACAATGACATCAGAATTCATGGATTTCTCCTTGTATAGACTGAATGGTGTAAAGTAGAATTCATTTACCTGAGCTGTGAGATATAAGGCAGACACTGCAGGAAACTCCTCACTTCACTCTCTTCATGTGACCAGCCTGTCAGATACACTGGTTTCTTCTCTGATTGGAGTTTCAGCACTTCCAGGAGGATGGAGGTCTTTCTCTCTGAGAGCTTTATGGACCAGACTGCAGGAGCTGACTGGAAAACTGACTGTAATGATGGAAGGACTCTCAGACCTGTTTTAGTCTCATAGTCCTTCACATGGGAGAACAGATCCAGCAGGAAATCACTCTGAGATTTTCCATCCATGTAATATGAAGGAAAGTCTTCATATCTGCACACTGATGATAACAGCTCCAGTATCTTCTCTCCTGTCTGCTGTTCTCTCTCTGCTGCTGCACAGAACAGATTCACAAACATCCTGGTTGTTTCATCAAGAGGTAACCGCTCAACTCTGTAAAATGAAGAGAAAAACATGTTTTAATGATTTCATCTCAGTCATAGAAATACAACTCCACATGAGGAATGATTCCTGTTTCATCAGTGCAGTAACAGATGCTTTACAGGTTACAGATTTCATCTTCAAACTCTTAAAATATTCACAAACCCAATAACTTTACATGTCAGAGTTTTTCCTTGTCTGTGTTGTGTTTCTGTTCAGATAAATCAAATATTTTCTGAGATAAATGCTTGAGTTTAATAATGGACCGTCGATCCATTTTCAACAGGTTTTTTTCTGCATAATGAAATTTCAGGTTGTTTGAACAACAATATCCTAGAAACTATTCAAGATAAAAACCTGAACATTTCTCTCCTTTTGTCATCATGTCAATAATTCAGAATTGATAAGATTGGACAAGTAGATCTAATAGTCTCTGATTACAAGTGACACAAAACATTTTAAAAACTGAAGCCATCATGAAAAGTTCCATCTCTGAACTCACATTAACAAATAAAATATTGATGCAAAACTCAACCAGTGATATTTTCTGAACCACATGTAGCTGAATGTCACAATAATACACACAGAACACCAAGAATACTTTGAATAGAAAATACTTGGTCACAAAAATGGAAAGAAATGTATTTCCATTGAACTTTCAGAACTGAGCAGCTTTGACAACTTGAAACACAAAAACTGAAATAATAGTAGATACTCCGATCTGTTTCAAACAGAGTTCTGCAGTTTATAAACTCTTCTCCAAATATAACACAGAAAATATATGTATATATTTAATAAGGGCATATTTGTCATCTTCAGACCCACTTTGCAGACATAAATGTAGCTTTGGAGGAGACTTGTCATGTAGTTTGCTGTCATTTCTTTAGGAATTATCACTGCATCAGATTATGAGGATGACAGCAGCAGAATAGAACCAAATCCACTCATCTGTTGGATAGTGGGATGTTTCTAGTGGGACATTTTCATACCTGGACATATATTTAATGCTAATCTCATCCACTAATGTGACCAACACTTCACTGCTAAATTTATCATCATGAAGGAAAGTGTTTGATAGGAACAAAATGGATCCTCTGCTTTGTGTTCCACTGAGAATAAACTTCAAGACCAAAGTCACAGCTGGACTCTGACAAAGTTCAAGTGTGACAACATGAATATTTAGAGTGACTGATGAAGAGTTTACCTTCAAGCATCTCTGCAATAAGTAGGAGGACAATACACTGAGTTGAATTTGTGGAGACTGAAAATGATGTCAGATGCTTTTATTCAAAAAGAATTTATCTTATTTATTTATAAAGAAGCATTTTGAAACTCCACAACTCTGTTCTACTTGGATCATTTTTGTTTTTGTGGTAAAAACTGTCACATCTGCTCTATCAGTGATGAAAGATAAAAGAAAATAACTTGGTGTTCATTTTTAAGATCAAGTATTTCAAATTAAAAGTATTCTGTGTTTAGTTTTGTATTATTGTGACATGAAGCTACATGTGGTTCAGAAAATATAACCAGATGATTTCTGGATTATCAGAATTTAAGCCTAAAGATGAAACGTTTCATGATGACAAAGTTTTTCATATTTCAACTCACTCAAAATGAGAAACTATTTCATTACTTTTCCAATATTCCAGATTCTGAATCAATGACATGAAGAGAAATAAAACTGAACATTTCTGGAAGCCTCAAATTTCACTGAGTAAAAAATTCTGTTGAAAGATGGTCAACAGGACATTTTTAAACTACTTTGATCGCAGAAGATATTTGATATATAAACCTAAAATTTCACACATTCCATTTTACAAATTTATATTCAATAATAATTGGTTTTATCTAAACGGAGATATTTAATCAGAAGACCTCTGATGAACAGAGATGGAAGAACCCTCTAGAAACTGATATAAATGACTTCACTTTATATCCTGTTGGCTTGTTTCATCTATAATACAGCCAGTTTCATAAACTGATCATACATGTATAGAAATCTCAGACTCAAAGACAAAAAGTAACTAAAACACTAAATAAATACAGTGGTGGAAAGAGAACAATGTTTCCCTCTGAAATGAGCAGAGATGAAACAGAACTGAAATATGACCCCATGTGGATAAAGTCAGAATGTAGAAATATAAAAGTGATGACAAAGAAATATGACTGAAATATTTCAATCAGTACAATGACATCAGAATTCATGGATTTCTCCTTGTATAGACTGAATGGTGTAAAGTAGAATTCATTTACCTGAGCTGTGAGATATAAGGCAGACACTGCAGGAAACTCCTCACTTCACTCTCTTCATGTGACCAGCCTGTCAGCTCCACTGGTTTCTTCTCTGATTGGAGTTTCAGCACTTCCAGGAGGATGGAGGTCTTTCTCTCTGAGAGCTTTATGGACCAGACTGCAGGAGCTGACTGGAAAACTGACTGTAATGATGGAAGGACTCTCAGACCTGTTTTAGTCTCATAGTCCTTCACATGGGAGAACAGATCCAGCAGGAAATCACTCTGATATTGAAAGCCTTCATCACCATACATGTATCCTAAAGGAAAGTCTTCATATCTGCACACTGATGATAACAGCTCCAGTATCTTCTCTCCTGTCTGCTGTTCTCTCTCTGCTGCTGCACAGAACAGATTCACAAACATCCTGGTTGTTTCATCAAGAGGTAACCGCTCAACACTGTAAAATGAAGAGAAAAACATGTTTTAATGATTTCATCTCAGTCATAGAAATACAACTCCACATGAGGAATGATTCCTGTTTCATCAGTGCAGTAACAGATGCTTTACAGGTTACAGATTTCATCTTCAAACTCTTAAAATATTCACAAACCCAATAACTTTACATGTCAGAGTTTTTCCTTGTCTGTGTTGTGTTTCTGTTCAGATAAATCAAATATTTTCTGAGATAAATGCTTTAGTTTAATAATGGACCGTCGATCCAGTTTCAACAGGTTTTTTTCTGCATAATGAAATTTCAGGTTGTTTGAACAACAATATCCCAGAAACTATTCAAGATAAAAACCTGAACATTTCTCTCCTTTTGTCATCATGTCAATAATTCAGAATTGATAAGATTGGACAAGTAGATCTAATAGTCTCTGATTACAAGTGACACAAAACATTTTAAAAACTGAAGCCATCATGAAAAGTTCCATCTCTGAACTCACATTAACAAATAAAATATTGATGCAAAACTCAACTAGTGATATTTTCTGAACCACATGTAGCTGAATGTCACAATGATACACACAGAACACCAAGAATACTTTGAATATAAAATACTTGGTCACAAAAATGGAAAGAAATGTATTTCCATTGAACTTTCAGAACTGAGCAGCTTTGACAACTTGAAACACAAAAACTGAAATAATAGTAGATACTCCGATCTGTTTCAAACAGAGTTCTGCAGTTTATAAACTCTTCTCCAAATAACACAGAAAATATATGTATATATTTAATAAGGGCATATTTGTCATCTTCAGACCCACTTTGCAGACATAAATGTAGCTTTGGAGGAGACTTGTCATGTAGTTTGGTGTCATTTCTTTAGGAATTATCACTGCATCAGATTATGAGGATGACAGCAGCAGAATAGAACCAAATCCACTCATCTGTTGGATAGTGGGATGTTTCTAGTGGGACATTTTCATACCTGGACATATATTTAATGCTAATCTCATCCACTAATGTGACCAACACTTCACTGCTAAATTTATCATCATGAAGGAAAGTGTTTGATAGGAACAAAATGGATCCTCTGCTTTGTGTTCCACTGAGAATAAACTTCAAGACCAAAGTCACAGCTGGACTCTGACAAAGTTCAAGTGTGACAACATGAATATTTAGAGTGACTGATGAAAAGTTTACCTTCAAGCATCTCTGCAATAAGTAGGAGGACAATACACTGAGTTGAGTTTGCGGAGACTGAAAATGATGTCAGATGCTTTTATTCAAAAAGAATTTATCTTATTTATTTATAAAGAAGCATTTTGAAACTCCACAACTCTGTTCTACTTGGATCATTTTTGTTTTTGTGGTAAAAATTGTCACATCTGCTCTATCAGTGATGAAAGATAAAAGAAAATAACTTGGTGTTCATTTTTGTGATCAAGTATTTCAAATTAAAAGTATTCTGTGTTTAGTTTTGTATTATTGTGACATTCAGCTACATGTGGTTCAGAAAATATGAGTTGACTTCTGGATTATCAGGATTTATTTGATTTGAGCTCAAAGATAAGATGTTTTATGATTACTTTAACTTTATTCATATTTCAACTCACTCAAAATGAGAAACTATTTCATTACTTTTCCAATATTCCAGATTCTGAATCAATGACATGAAGAGAAATAAAACTGAACATTTCTGGAAGCCTCAGATTTCACTGAGTGAAAAAATTCTGCTGAAAGATGGTCAACAGGACATTTTTAAACAACTTTGATTGCAGAAGATATTTGATATATAAACCTAAAATTTCACAGATTTGATTTTCAATTTATATTTCATGATAATTTTAAAAGAAGTAAATCAGAGATTAATTAGAAGACCTCTGATGATTGAGATGGAAGAACCCTCTAGAAACTGATATAAATGACTTCACTTTATATCCTGTTGGCTTGTTTCATCTATAATACAGCCAGTTTCATAAACTGATCATACATGTATAGAAATCTCAGACTCAAAGACAAAAAGTAACTAAAACACTAAATAAATACAGTGGTGGAAAGAGAAATGTTTCCCTCTGAAATGAGCAGAGATGAAATAGAACTGAAATATGACCCCATGTGGATAAAGTCAGAATGTAGAAATATAAAAGTGATGACAAAGAAATATGACTGAAATGTTTCAATCAGTACAATGACATTAGAATTCATGGATTTCTCCTTGTATAGACTGAATGGTGTAAAGTAGAATTCATTTACCTGAGCTGTGAGATATAAGGCAGACACTGCAGGAAACTCCTCACTTCACTCTCTTCATGTGACCAGCCTGTCAGCTACACTGGTTTCTTCTCTGATTGGAGTTTCAGCACTTCCAGGAGGATGGAGGTCTTTCTCTCTGAGAGCTTTATGGACCAGACTGCAGGAGCTGACTGGAAAACTGACTGTAATGATGGAAGGACTCTCAGACCTGTTTTACTCTCATAGTCCTTCACATGGGAGAACAGATCCAGCAGGAAATCACTCTGATATTTTCCATCCATGTAATATGAAGGAAATCCTTTCATATCTGCACACTGACGACAACTGCTCCAGTATCTTCTCTCCTGTCTGCTGTTCTCTCTCTGCTGCTGCACAGAACAGATTCACAAACATCCTGGTTGTTTCATCAAAAGGTAACTTTCTGAACTCTGTAAAATGAAGAGAAAAACATGTTTTAATGATTTCATCTCAGTCATAGAAATACAACTCCACATGAGGAATGATTCCTGTTTCATCAGTGCAGTAACAGATGCTTTACAGGTTACACATTTCATCTTCAAACTCTTAAAATACTCACAAACCCAATACCACCTTAAATGTCAGAGTTTTTTCCATTTCCTGTCTTGTGTTTCTGTTTTTCCATCAAGAGGTATTAACATGACTGAATAGTTGTCACTGAGCTGCAGCTCTTTTTATCCACATCTTTTCATTCTTCTCATACAGGTACCAGACTGTCACATGTTTCCAAAGTGTTGCAGGAAATATTTCTACATCAACAGATAAACTCACATTCTTCTCTCTGCTTCATTGCTTCAGTCAGTCACTGACCTTCATTAAGTTCTATCAACTCTTTCACATTCATGATCAGTTGACTAATAACATGAGAAACAATGGACATGAAAATAACACACCGTCTTAATAACTCAATCTACAGTTAATTTAAATCAGCAATTTATCATGAATCATGACATAAAATATCGAAATCAAATAAAAAATGTGGGTTGATTCCATACCAAATCATCCATTTTTTTTACATTTTTGCTCCAATATCTCTAATTTGACACAACTTTTTTTAAAGCATAAAATATGGAAGTTTGAAAGATTGTAGGTGATCCATCTTTCCTGAGAAAAATGCTTTAGTTTAACCCCTTAAACTTCAGTGTACCGCCGGCGGTACACTTACTAATTTGCATAGGAATTTCAAGAATGTCCGACGGCTGCAAACGCGATTATACAAACACTATACGCCGATGGAAAGCTTAGATTCTTATGAATCCGCCGGTATAAACCACTTTCAGATGTGATTACCACAGCGGGTGAGAAAAACACATTTGTCCGACAAAAACGAATATCCATCCATCCGTTCTCTATACACTGTTTGGACAACAATATCTCAAGAATTATTGAAGTTAAAAACCTGAAATTTTTACTGTTTTCTTCATGTCATTAAGTCAGGATTGTTCATATTGAAAAAGTATTTTTTTAAAAACTGTCTGATGGTGGGTGAGCAGACATATGAAAAAGGAAAAATTGAAGCCATCATGAAAAGTTCCATCTCTGAACTCACATTAACAAATAAAATATTGATGCAAAACTCAACCAGTGATATTTTCTGAACCACATGTAGCTGAATGTCACAATAATACACACAGAACACCAAGAATACTTTGAATAGAAAATACTTGGTCACAAAAATGGAAAGAAATGTATTTCCATTGAACTTTCAGAACTGAGCAGCTTTGACAACTTGAAACACAAAAACTGAAACAATAGTAGATACTCCGATCTGTTTCAAACAGAGTTCTGCAGTTTATAAACTCTTCTCCAAATATAACACAGAAAATATATGTATATATTAATAAGGACATATTTGTCATCTTCAGACCCACTTTGCAGACATAAATGTAGCTTTGGAGGAGACTTGTCATGTAGTTTGCTGTCATTTCTTTAGGAATTATCACTGCATCAGATTATGAGGATGACAGCAGCAGAATAGAACCAAATCCACTCATCTGTTGGATAGTGGGATGTTTCTAGTGGGACATTTTCATACTTGGACATATATTTAATGCTAATCTCATCCACTAATGTGACCAACACTTCACTGCTAAATTTATCATCATGAAGGAAAGTGTTTGATAGGAACAAAATGGATCCTCTGCTTTGTGTTCCACTGAGAATAAACTTCAAGACCAAAGTCACAGCTGGACTCTGACAAAGTTCAAGTGTGACAACATGAATATTTAGAGTGACTGATGAAGTGTTTACCTTCAAGCATCTTTGCAATAAGTAGGAGGACAATACACTGAGTTGAATTTGTGGAGACTGAAAATGATGTCAGATGCTTTTATTCAAAAATAATTTATCTTATTTATTTATAAAGAAGCATTTTGAAACTCCACAACTCTGTTCTACTTGGATCATTTTTGTTTTTGTGGTAAAAATTGTCACATCTGCTCTATCAGTGATGAAAGATAAAAGAAAATAACTTGGTGTTCATTTTTGTGATCAAGTATTTCAAATAAAAAGTATTCTGTGTTTAGTTTTGTTTTATTGTGACATTCAGCTACATGTGGTTCAGAAAATATGAGTTGACTTCTGGATTATCAGGATTTATTTGATTTAAGCTCAAAGATAAGATGTTTCATGATGACTTTAACTTTATTCATATTTCAACTCACTCAAAATGAGAAACTATTTCATTTCTTTTCCAATATTCCAGATTCTGAATCAATGACATGAAGAGAAATAAAACTGAACATTTCTGGAAGCCTCAAATTTCACTGAGTGAAAAAAAACCTGCTGAAAGATGGTCAACAGGACATTTTTAAACAATTTTGATTGCAGAAGATATTTGATACAGAAAACTAAAATTTCACACATTGACTTTTAATTTTTTGATGTTTAATGATACTTTTCTTTTAAAGCAAAGATAAAGCAGAAGACCTCTGATGATTTGAGATGGAAGAACCCTCTTGAAACTGATAAAAACTATCAGTTTATATCCTGTTGGTTTGTTTAATCTATAATACAGGAACAGTTTTATAAACTGATCATACATGTATAGAAATCTCAGACTCAAAGACAAAAAGTAACTAAAACACTAAATAAATACAGTGGTGGAAAGAGAACAATGTTTCCCTCTGAAATGAGCAGAGATGAAATAGAACTGAAATATTACCCCATGTGGATAAAGTCAGAATGTAGAAATATAAAAGTGATGACAAAGAAATATGACTGAAATGTTTCAATCAGTACAATGACATCAGAATTCATGGATTTCTCCTTGTATAGACTGAATGGTGTAAAGTAGAATTCATTTACCTGAGCTGTGAGATATAAGGCAGACACTGCAGGAAACTCCTCACTTCACTCTCTTCATGTGACCAGCCTGTCAGTTCCACTGGTTTCTTCTCTGATTGGAGTTTCAGCACTTCCAGGAGGATGGAGGTCTTTCTCTCTGAGAGGTTTATGGACCAGACTGCAGGAGCTGACTGAAAAACTGACTGTAATGATGGAAGGACTCTCAAAAACCCTTCACTCCTAACATGTTGGTACAAATCGAGATAGACGTTACTTAAGTCAGTTTGATGAGGGAACAATGAGAGGAGCACATTCACTACATTTGGGAAGCTTTGCTCATCGTGAAGTGCTGCCTTCAGGCATAAATCCAGTAACAGTCTACTTTGTTGTCTCTCCAGTGTCCCATGGAATTGCTCCTGGTTCACCAAACCTGGACTTCTGTTGGTCATCCTAAAGCTGCATCATAATAAATGTAATAACAGTATTAATAATAATAAAAACGATAATATCAAACACTTTTCTCCTCATATACAATAAAAACACAAACAGAATTTCAGCTTGATGTACTAGTTTTCATTTTACAATGTGCAAATGAAGAGAAAAATATGAAGACTTGTGAATAGCAATGATCCTTTATCAAATCAAGAAGTTGGAGTTATTTATTTTTGAAAGAATTCTGTTTATTTATCTTTTCATTCCAGCCCGTAAATTACCAAAATACGAATGTTCTGAAATGTGATCCTTAATTAAACTCATTGTGCATCTTATTGCACCTGCAATGTTTTATCTGACACATCTTCAGCAGAATTTCTGAGATTCTACAACAGAAAAAGTACAAATACATCAGTAGATATTAGCTCAGAACCATAGACAACAAGGCCAGCCTGAGGCTTGATTCTACAAAGTTTAAGTTCATTAGCAGTATGATTTACCACTCATCACAGAACAACAGATCTCTCTGAACACCCAATTTTAAACTGGGGATGGGGCCGATCCGACCCAGTATTGGTATCTGGTCCTAATATTAACAAAATTCATGGATCGGAAATTTCTGATCCTACCCCTGGAGATTTCCGATCCATGTCTGTGCTTTAATATTGTCTGCTGAAATGACTCCACAAGTGATTCCCTGCTGCTCTGCTAGCTGACTGCAACATGTTGAATGGATTTCCTGAACGGAACGTGTCTCAGTGACACGCAGAGTAATAAGACCCGCCTCCATTCAGGAAATCCATTCCACAATAACTTTCAGTTCTTTTTTTTTCAGAAAAAAAAGAAATAAAAATTATTGTGTTAATAAGAAGACATGATGAATGTTTTTGAGAAAACCCATTCCACACTTGCAGCCAGCTAGCAGGCGAGCACTGAGCAGCACTGTGGCTGACCAACTTCTCATTACAACATTTCTGCTGTGTGGAAATATGATATGTACGAATGTGTGCATGTATTTCCCAAATGGCAACTTTAGGTCAGTATAAGGTCATTAAAGGAAGTCAGAAAAACAGGAAATCCTGTGAACAGGAAAATCCCATCCTGAAAATAGATATGTAACTGTGGAGGTACCTATCCACTAGATGTATTTTTCTTGCATGTAAATGTGCTGTATCTGGAAATCGCCCGCTTGGTTGATGGTCATGAATGGGCCACAACATTGTCACATGACAGCACTTTCAGCTTGACAGTCTGGCAGATGTGTCGGGCCAACATGGCGGCTAGGTTGCAAATTTTCTCTTTTATTTCAAAAACACGTAAGCAACAAATATTTCTTTAAGCCAGATCTCTACACTCTGCATCAAATTTGCATAAAGTAGAAGTCAAGTCTACTTTATGCAAATGGGTAAACACACCGGCTCGCAGCTTGAAACAAACCGCATGCTGGTCCAATTGCAGTGCATTTCCAGCTGTAATCCGATGTGTTTACTCAGAGCTCATTTGCATAAAGTAGACTTGACTTCTACTTTATGCAAATTTGATGCAGAGCATAGCGATCCGAGGCATCCCAAAACCTTCATCAAATGTCTAAACTAGCCATTGATGAACTACAATGAGGACAGATTCAGCTACTGCAGCTTATTTCTCACCTCAAATGCTTTCACAAATACTTTTCGTTGAAATGCTTTCAAAATAAAAGAGAAAGTATGAGGAGGAGCCCCCATGTTGGTCCGGCACATCTGCCAGACTGTCAAGCTGAAAGCGCCGTTATGTAACGATGTTGTAGCCCATTCGTGACGTCAACCAAGTGAGTGATTTTCGGATGAAGCACATTTACATGAGAGAAAAATGTATAGGACACTTGGCTCAAGGGTTTCAAATTGACTGTCAATTTTTATTAAATCCAAGACAGATACACATAAAGAGTAAACTTCTCTAACACTAAAACTCTCCAAATAAAATACAAAGGGCTGCTTCATCTGATCAGCACAAATTAAGTCTACTGGCTCTTGTAGCATTCACAAATCAATATCAAACTTACTTGTAGAGAGGAGTTTATTACAGTCTCATATAAAATCAACTATAATTATAATAATATCAAAGCAAGCAGAGCTCTGGTATCGGAATAGTAGCAGTATTGGCAGATTTTCAAATTCAGGTGTCGGAATTGGATTCGAAGTGAAAAAATGTGGATTGTTGCATCCCTACTTGAAACCACATGATTAAGTCAACTTATTAAAAGCACCATTGTTGTGACATGATTGGTGTGAGGACAACTCTAGACAGAAGGACTTACATTCCAACATTGACAGATGGGTTAAAACATGAAATCTCTATTAGACTAAAGCTACATACCTGAGTGAGCTGATGTATGGCAAAGCCTCTATTAGGGACTCACAGAGACTCTGGCAGACAGGAGTTTCTCTGTCCCAGTAGAGGCAGATATTGACCTTTGTTGTCATCCTCTTCATGACTTCCACAGCTCTTTCAAACAGCTGTTTTTTACCCTCCACTGGAAGGTGCAGCTGATTTTCAACAAGGCCAAGTAAGCTTCCAAAGTCCATCTGTTCTTCACTGAGAAGGAAAATCTTCCACAGCTGCTGTGGCAAAAGGTCGCACCTGTAGTTTAAAGAATAACCTCATGATCAAACAGATCCTCAGTATATCATTCTCATTATACTGTATGTTGTAACCTGAGCAGTAATCTGGCTCTAAAAAACAAACACTCACTCATACCATTTGACATTTTGAAGGCATCCAAACAGTTGTCTCATTCCTTTCTCTGATATCGTGACATCATCAAGGTTCAACCATATTTTCCGTTCCTTAGACTGACTGACCACATAGGCCACAGCACAGCAGGGGTAAGGATCAAGACTCTCTCCACAGAGGTCAAGACGGTAGTCCAGTTTCTCTAGAAGGTAGATGCATGCCTCTGGACTCTGGGACTCATACAAGCACTGGCATAAGAACAACGTGTCGACATCAAGCCCACTGTCTTCAGTGTCAACCACATCTGGGACTAATGTGGTTATGAGCTCCTTGAAGAACCAGTCAGATGTTTTGTTGAGCTCCTCAACTGGAATCAGACACTTCATCCAACTTGGGCTCTTCTTGTTCAACAGTCGACACATGAAAGGGATCAAATGTTTCATGTGTTTCATCTCCTCAGTGAGGCTCTGCTGAAAAACATTCCTGATTTTATCAGGACTCTTTAAGAACCACACGGCTGCAAAGAACTCCTGCAGTGTGTAATGGAGGAATGCGTGTCTAGTTTCTGTTTCAGTTCGGCTGACTTTGATAAAAAGTGGTTTCAGGAAGGAAAGGACACAGCTGTCTTTACAGGGCACTTCAGTCAGGCTCACAGTTTTCCCCTGAGTTGCATGAAAAGCTATTCCAGCCAAAGACAGTATTTCTTCTCTCTTGGTTTTGATGAAGGTGTTTAGCTCTTTGTTCTTTGTTTTCTTGCTGTTTATCTGAAGGCAGTAACGAGCAATGTCAATGTAGATTTCTGTTACAGTGCATGGCTGTGGAGAGTGTTCTGATGAAGAGCAGGCAGCCACCATCAGAGCATACATTGGTACATGGCAAAGAGTCAGCAACTCCAAGCTGCTCAAAACCTTCTGTGCATCGCAGAGTGTTGCAGATAAGTAGGACTTTATGGTCTGCTCACTAAATCCTTTCACCTCCACTCTGAGACAGTCCTCAGAGAAGAAGTCTTCCTCATCATCTGGTCTGCAGGTTATGATGATCTTTGCATCAGGTAGTAGGTCTTTCTCTACAAGCCTCTGCACCACTGATAGAGACAGATCTGTGATGCCATCAAAAATGATGATAACATTATCAGAGTTACTCTTTATGTCCTGTAAAACCTCATCCACGCCTACATCTGGTTCACTGAACCTATTAAAAAGAAGATCCTCCAGGGTCATAGCTGGTGTGGTTTGGGACATTTCCCTCATGTCAAAGTAGAACATGTAATCTAACTCCTTGTTGTCCTTTTCTGCCCACAGTCTCAACATTTCACAAACGACTGCTGTTTTTCCAATTCCAGGCTTCCCGACCAAGAGGATGTCTTCCTGTGTTTTCAGAAGGTCAGTGGGGGAAATTTCTGGTTTGTCCTCAGGGATGTATGTCCTCAGTTTCTTAGGTCGACTCATCTTACTTTTCCTTCTCTTCCATTTCTTGATTTTAGATGGAGATGGGCTTTTCTGTGTATCCAATACAAGTGAGGTGTATGACAGATCAGGCCTCCTTTTGTCTTCAAACAGTTTTTTACTTGCATTCCAAAACTCTTCAGATAATTTTTGTGCTTTAAACTTCAACTTTTTCTGATATCTGTGGCACGGTCTTGGGCCTAAAATAAAATAAGTTAGAAAATAAATGCAATATAACACAACCACGGTTTTCTCCTGATCTCTTGCTAAATATCAAATATTTGCACACAGACACAATAAAATGCATTATGTAGAATTGCTAAATTTAATAATAAGAAATGTGACACATTTGAAGCAGAATTTTCTTCACAATACCTTGCAGGTAGTCCACATCCATTTGTGTTTCTTCCTTGAAAGAAAAGCAGCTGATCCAGTGGTGAAGGTCAAACTTCTGGGTTCCAGTGGAAGCTCCAGTGTTTTTCTCAGGGACAGGAGCCGGCCTTTCTAAAGTCCTCTTCCTCGTCACGTCAATAATTCTGAGTAACTCATAGCAGGCTGCTTCCCCCTTTTTTATGACCTTGTCCAGGATTTTTCTGGTTCTATCGAAGTCATCACGCTCTGTCTGTATTTTGCTGACCTCCTCATCACTGAGAACTCCTTTCTGATACAAGTTCTCCAGAATCACAGAGAGATTCTGTAGTTCTCTGACAAGGTGCCTTCTGGCTCTACTGACATAATTTAAGGCGGACTCTGATGTACAAGCCATGTTTCCTGACTCCTGTGAGTTCTGCACACAGACCAAACGCCAATGACCTGCAGAACAAGACACCAGATTAACAAATGTTCAATAACTACTCTGCCTGTGATGTATCAGATGTTACTCAGGAACTTAGATGAAGCAATATTTGCAGTTCAACATCAATTCTAATGTTGGATCTCAGTTAAAAGTAGGCGAGTACTGATGTGTTATTTTTAAGCCAGTTTTGATAAAAAAAAATTTGAATAATCAATCAAACTAATAATCTATATTAGGAAACAATACACATTTGCAGTAAAAATGAAAATCTTTTTCAAATTTGGAATAACACAAATTTCAAGACAAACCTTCACTGAAACGTCTTTGTCTAATTATGTTCTACATACGTCTGATTAATGGGCCAGGCCAATAACCAGTCCATAACTAATTCAATGATAGATATCCATGTCCTACTGAAGAATATGCTACCAAAATGGGAAGGTAGGGATCCAAACACTAATCCTGTCTGTAAACACAGGTAAAACACCTGGTTAAATCTGTGGCTTCTGAGGAAGTTTAAAAGTTGTCAAACCCACCAGGATTGTCACTTTGAGGCTGAGTGCTGAAACACACTATTCACCACACCAAAGACTCTAACAGCTCCAAGTAAAGTTAATACTGAACATCTCTGAACTGTCAAGTCTCACATAGTAATGCTCTACAGGTCTGACCAATAAACTGTAGTTTGCTGTGGACGTGTTAAATGCATTTGATAATGTGTACATTTTGTTCACATCAATGATTCATGTTCAAATCATGTTTACATTTCTTATTATTCATCTGCAGTGTTTAATTCAATTGGAAATATTGTGAAACAGAAATATGACATGTTTTTGTGTGGAATGTGTTCTAAACATAGATTCATGGTTTTATTGTCAAACTAAAATGTTTGAAGACTTCAAAACAAATTTACCACATTTGTAAGAACACCATCACACACAGCTCCATGCAGACTGCTCAGTAAATCAGAGAGAAACACTTACACATCAGCCTCAAAGTCTCCTCTGATGACAAACTATCAGCTGCTCAGCATCTTCAGAATGAGATTTTCCTTATAAGACAAAAACAAGAAAAATATCACAGTAAAAAAACTGTAAGACGATAATAATAAAGTCAGAATAGCCTGTAAAATATATAAAATGCCACAAGTCCAAAAAAACATTGAATTTCATGCAAATCTAGTTATTTGCTGAAAGACAAATAAAGCTGTTGACAGAAAGTTTGTCTGAGCTCACCTGAAGGTACCTGCAGGATTTATGACCATAAAACAGCATTTTGGATCCAGCCATGGTTCAGTATGAAACTTTCACAACTGTGATGTGGAAATTTGAAACCTCCAGTCTGCACACACTGAGAATAGATTTCACAGTAAAGTAGAATAGATCCTCTGTCCAGCAGTGAAACTTTTGAATGAAAAATATTTACATATTTAACAAATGTAATGTTTCATTTCCACAAGAGGAGGCGATGGATCTTCAAGAACTTCTAACAAGGCAGCTTAACGCTTTTGTGGAAAAACATCAAATCCAAAAGATGACAGAATCCTAACATTTTTATGTGACTTTAAGCATTTTGGGAGGTGACTTTTAGGCTTTCTGAGCAGTAGTGACAAATCTGTAGGCTTCTATTTCGTCCCCGTCGAGTTTCAGGGGAAGTGTGAGATTGAGATCTAGTCAAGGCTGAAAAGCGTTTTCACCTTCTCTGAAAATTTTAAAACACACACATGATTTATATTGTGATTAAGTTCTTATTGTCCCTAAAAGACACGACAACTGAAAATCAACCAACATACAAGAGAGTTCCTTTAAGCTACAAGCAAATACAGTCTCTGGGACCAACCAAACTAAAGATGATTTTAAGCAGAATTAGAGCATGTATGAACTCTTTTTACAGACTTTTTATGCAATCATAAGTAAGGACAGAAAAAAATAATAATCTAGTTTTGTTTGTATGCATCAGTTTATTTCTCTTGAGGGAAAGAAAGCAAAACATGTTAAACAGAAAAAAACAAGATAACTACTACTGGACCATTAGCTTCACTTGTTAGCTTTAGCTGTAGGTAACAAAGTTGCGTACACCGGTCTCATAAAAAAAACATGTAAAAGAGGAAAATTAAAGTCAATTCCCAATGGATTATTGGCTTATAAATTATATTCATTTGTTAGTTAAAACCTGTTGAAAGCAGTTGGCTAGAAAGGAAAATATGTCAAAAAGAACTGTATCATAAAAATCTTTATGATACTGTCTATGCTCCAAACAGATACTCTTGCTAGCACCGTTACAAAGTTAGCTAACTTAATGCTAATAAAAACAGCTTGAAAAAAGTCAAGACGCCGAAGTTACTCACACACTGCTGGTTTTGTCTTCGATGGGCGAAAACAAACAGTTCGGTAAAGTTGGAGAGACATTCACAGATCCAGACTTCTGGCATCAATAACTCATTAGATATACGTTGTCAAAACATAAACGAAGCCTCTTTCCCATTGTTGTAAGGTAGAGGTTGTGCTACAAGGCCAGTTTTATCAAAAGTCGCAACATTGGTGTCTATGCTCAGCCGGCCTTTCAGTAACTTTACTCTTCTACACTACAGTGTCATTAACATTACTGCCTGCCGTTGGCTCTTGTTTATCATGCTACAACACTTAGTTTTATATATATATAATGGATAGAGGAAACAGACGAGGAAAATTGGAATGAAGCTTGTTCAAAGGCACAGAAACAAACAATAAATACAAGATTTAAACTATTGCAGTATAAATGGCTAATGAGAGTGTACATCACTCCTGCCATGCTCCACCATATGTCAGCATAAATCCCAGACACAGGACATGAGACCTGCTTAAAATATTGTATTTGTCTATCTGGCACTGTATTTAGTTACATTTACTTCTAGTGACTTGTATTTTACATGTTCCATTTTGATATTATGATTCTAATTATTGCCTTACCTAATTTATAATTCTTCATTTCTACATTGATTCATTATTTGCTTAACCATTATTTATTTACTGATTTTTTAAAAAATTTATTGAATTTGCTTTTGTTACGGCTGTGCCTCTGTCCGCCTCCCCCTGTCTGGTAATTTGTATTTTTGTGTGCTGGGCTGCTGTCGCCCCGCCTCCTTGTCCGTCCCACCACACCTGCAACATCTGGAGCTGAGGTTGGATTGGAGCAGGGGAGGGACGACCGCTTCAATCGAGGGTCCAGCAGCTGTTAAAAGGCCTGTTGATGCCAGGCGTGAACTAACCGTGACATCACCCGTTGGTTTCAACGCCGAGAAAATGAAGCCCGGATTTTGCTACTTCCTGGTTGCCGTTTTGGATTTTTTGGAGCCAGTGACGTAAAAAGCGTCATCAAACAGGCTGGACCGGAGAGCAACTAGGGGCAGGATTGGCTGCGGACTCTCTTATCCCGCCCACATTTTACCGCAGAGGCTTCTGTTGCTGTCTATCAAGTATAGCCACACTCCCTGGCTCCGCCAACTTTAACGATTTATTTAAAATTCAGTATTGATTTATTTAAGATCGGCCACCTGATCTCTCATTTTGACCATGAAAACTAACAGGGAAAAATCCTGAGCTGTAGAAAATCATTCTATCAAATTTTATTTTTTCCAAAAATGAATTGGGGTCTATGGAGAAAAAGATTTTTGGAGCCAACCCTAGCGGACGGCGTGATATTGCAAGTTTTTGACACTTCCGGGTTGGCTTCAATTCTGGAGCCAGATGCTACGTCCACTTTATATACAGTCTATGGTTGATGCCAGCATTCGGTGGCAGTTCCTCAGGAAGGGATCTGTCCGTGTTGACTCTGTGAACTCGTCTGTGAGGCTGGAAGCTAGTCAGAAGTGTGAAGTTAAACCATATCTGAAACCTTTGCTAGCTTTAGTTAGGGGTGCTTTTGCCTTTGTATTTCTATTTGGAGCTTTTATTTGTGTCTGATGTATTTTTATTTTTCCCACAGTCTAGTGGAGTCTACTTCCAAGAGAAGGCCACTTTGGTTCGATTTGTTTCTTTAATTTCAGCAGCACCCATTTACTTTCAGATCCCTCACTTTGTCTGTTGAAACCTACCCTTATCAAGAATAAAACAGACTCGATTCTGGAAATTCATTGCTTTCATTTGCATTTGTTAAAATTCGGTTACACTAGACAGTGGGGTTGTAACAGCTTTGTTTTATTATTATTTTCTTTTGTTTTGCTAAGAAATCATTGAATGATACAAAGAGTTAGAATGGTGCAGTGTGTGGGTGTTTGCACATATGTGTTCTTTTGTTAATTTACAAAATCTGATAATAAAGATATTGTAGGAGAAAAAAAATCACAATTTTAAGGTATTTTTAGAATAAAAAAAGCAATAACTTCACTCTTATACACTGTAGTGTCACCAAATTCACTGGAACCTTCAACTGGCTCCTGCTGGTCAGACTACAACTCTTGGTTTGAGACTAGATATTTTTGCAGAATTTAAAGGAATTTTTATTAGTAGTAAAAGTCAATAACTTCACTCTTATACACTGTAGAAAAAATAAACTCCATCCAAACATCAAAGAGGTCCTGCTGATCCTACCTTCAGATTTTTACTTCCAAGTATTGTCTGTACAGTCCTTAACTTGGAAAATATCATTAGCAGTTTAACATTCTGGTTTAAATGAATCAATTAACACTGCAGCCTTGTCAGAAGGTCTTTCTTCCCAATCGTCAGTACTTGAGGAGTCTAAACAGTTTAGTTTGGTATATTGGTGTTATCTGATATTCTCCTTGGTGAGGATTCGAAGTTCTGTTACTGTTGTCAACTGGCCATTCAGTAAATAAATTGTCCAAGTAAAATCTGCAGTCAAGTGTCATTTGTTTACGTCACCATGACTCCTGACAGCCTGCTGCTGCTGCTGAAAAAAATCCCAGAGAAAACACTGTATAGTACTGCATACATGAAGAAAAGAGCCATCAAAGCTAATTTACTCATTAATCCTTCAAATTCACACACAACTGCACACACTGGATCTTATGCACAACTTCACATGGCGATAAACAACCAAAATAAAATAAAATTCTGTCACTTTTGGTAATCAGTGTTCCACAATCGACCCAGAAATGGATGATCACTTTATATGTTACAACAAAAATATTTGAGATATGTAACAATTTCAAAATCCTTGAAATCATGAAAAATTGTTAAATATCAAATCAAGAGTTGTAGTTTGATCAGCAGGAGCCAACTGATGGTTGGACAGAGTGTAATTTTCTACAGTACATAAGAGTGAAGTTACTGAATTTTATTACTAATAAAATGATAATAAAATAAGAAAATTCCATAAATTTATGAAAAACAGTTAATATCAAACCAAAGGCTGTAGTATGACCAGCAAATATGACCAGCAGGAGCTAACTGATGACTCCAGTGATTTTGGTGACTCTTCAGTACAGAAGAGTGAAGTTATTGAATTTACTACTAATATAAATTCTTAAAATTCAGATTTTTTTACTGAGTATCAAACCAAGAGCTGTAATTATGACCAGAAGGACCCAATTAATGTCTTCAGTAAATGTGATGGCTCTACAGTGTATAAGAGTGAAGTTTTTGAAATTTGTGTCTCTCTTCGCTGTTGCAGCGGTTTGTAATTTGCAGACGGTCCCTGTTCATTCGTCACACGCCGGCTGCTGATAGACGCCAATATTATTTCTACAGCTTTAAAGACAGCGACTTTTGATAAAACTGGCCTTGTAGCACATTATCTGGCTTACAATGATTTGAAAGAGGCATCTTTTATGTTTTCACAACATATATCTCATTAGTTATTGATGCCGGAAGTCCGAATCTGTGAATCTCTTTTCTAACTTTACCGAACTCCATCAGGACGTCAGCACTGATTAAACTGACGCTTATTTGTGAACTACAGGCCGATTCAGAAATGATTCCTCAACTGTTTTCTGTTTAAAACTCCAGACTTCACTTCTGTATGAAGAACTAAAGGGTATGGTTTCTTTCTCAGCCCCACAAAAGATAAGTCAACATTTTCCACCTTTCAGAAGTTTTCAGCTCTTCTTCTGGATCTTACCTGCGTGTCGCTGCGTCCACTGCCTCCAGATGTCACAGAGGTTCTTCGGTGGGTTTCTCCCACAGACAGACTGCGCTTTGTCCGTGTGTCTTTCCACGTAGTGACTGAAATTATTTCCTGGTCTGTGTCTGTGTTCGTTTCACTTCTCTAGATCACCTCTGCAAACATCAGTCTGAGACTGAACCGCCTCTTGTTGATCATGTCTGTGCTGCATCAAATACTAATGATCTAATACAAATTTTCACTTCCTGTCCAAACTCATCACATTTAACAGCTTCTTACGTTTTCCTTTAACCACCTGAACATGTTTCTATCAGGAAGCTTCCCAAAAATTCCAAAGTGTTTGCTCCAAATCTTCACTTTATTTAGTCTTAAATTAGACTGTGTTGTATTTGTTTGGTCACTGAAAATCTCAAACCACTCCTTCACTTGTTCAGTTCCCTCTCACCTGTTAAATGTTCATATTTGTCTCTCTTGTCCAAACTGACAAAAATAAATATTTTACTTGATCAAAATGTAAACAAAGATTAATTGTCAGCCACACAGTTCTTAGGGTTCTTTATATCGACAAATAGCCAATCACTTCCCTCATAGATTTTATTTTCTGATCTCAGAGCTGAAATTCTCTTAGTGTCATTTTAAATGCCAGACAAGTGAAGTAAATAAAATGGGCTCTAAAATACTGATTAAATAAATGTTGACCCTGTAATGTTGGAATGATCTGATCCATCATCTCGGTGTTTTTATCTTAACAAGAATTCATAATTATAGAAAATGCGGCTGACTACTGTGGAAATAGTTCACAGCTGTACTAATTAAATTCAGATATATGAAACTGAAATATACATAAATCTGATGAATAGTGAATAAAGTCAACCTATATTCAGAGGCTGATATTTGTATTAAGTTTATTTTTGGTTAAAATTGTTCATCTTGTTAGTTTCTTTGGTCAGTTCACGTCTATTCATCAGTTTTTGTCTCTTTTTTTCTTCAGTTTTGCTCATTTTATCTCTCATTTAGCAATTTTGCATCACTTAAAATTGTTTTTGTTTAATTTTGGTCATTTTCGATCTCATTTGGGATCATTTTGTGCATTTCAGCATGTTTTTAGGGGAAAAACGTTGTATAAATCAGACAGTAAATGATCTATGAACAACGCTCTCTATAAGCCTGAATATTGAATAGAATAAATTTGGACAGCTTTGTGAATGTAAGTGAAGATTTCTGGATCATTTTGGTCATTTTGAGACCAAAAGTGGCCAAAATGGGACTAAAATTGCAAAAATGACAAAAATGAAAGACAAAATTAACCAAAACCAGACACACAAATTAGCAACAAAATGACGAAAATGAGACACAAAATGTACAAAATGAAAAAAGCAATCTTAACCTGGTGTAAAATAACTAAAATGAGAGATAAAATGAGCAAACAGACCAAAAAGATGAAAAATGAGACAGAAATGGCTGATGAGTCACAGAATGGACAAACTGACATGAAATGACTAATATGAGCAACATGAACAATTTGAAACAAAACAACCTTACAGACACATGAAATGAATCATAAAATGACCAAAATGGTACAAAAAACATAGAGATGTAACATGACCTGAATTAGACACATAAATGACCAAAACCTGATGCAAAATAAACAAAATTACCACAAAAAAAAAACATGAAAAGATGCAACATGTTTAAAAACGGACCAAAAGATGCAAACTGATCAAAATTAAACACATTCTGACACAAAATGACCAAAATTAGCCTCAAAATGACCAAACTGATCCAGAAATCTTCTCTACATTCACCAAGCTGTCCACATTTATTCTATTCAATACTCATTTACAGTCTGATTACACCATTTTTATCTTAAAAACGTACTGAAATGCACAAAATGACCAAAATTTCTAGTAAGAACAACCCTAAAGACATAAACTGACCAAAATTAGAGACACAACCATCAAAATGAGCCACAAACTGAACAATTTGAAACATAAACAACCTTAAAGACAATCAGAATCACCAAAATAACCACACAATGACCCAAGATGGTACAAAAGCAACAAAAAGAGACAAAAAAATGACCTGAATTAGATAAAAACTGACCAAAATTAGCCT